>NC_092340.1:217732500-218032500 GCF_046630445.1 Rutidosis leptorrhynchoides | reverse complement strand
TATGATTTTTCATCACGGAAAAATTGTTGGATACCCGACCCGACCCCGTTGACTTTGACTTTGACCAAGTTTGACTTTTACTCAAACTTAACCAAATACGTATGCTGTAGTGACCCGAACTTTTCCATGTTTATATATATTAATTGAGATTGATATTTACATGACTAAATGTTGCTAACGTGTTAAGCAATCAAACTTGTTAAGACTTGATTAAATGAAATAAGTTTCATATAGATAATTGATCACCCAAGTTGACCGGCGATTCACGAACGTTACAAATTTATAAAAACTAAATGTTGTGGTATATATAGACATATATATATGGTTGACATGAGATTATGATGAGTAAGTATCTCACTAAGTGTATTAACAATGTGTGATATACATAAGAAATGAGATTACTAAGTTAAGAAACTCGAAATGATATATATAACGATTATCGTTATGATAACGTCTACTAAATACATATGTATCATATTAAGATATTGATACACTATATTTAACATGATAAAATGATATTTAAATATATCATTAAGTGTGTTAACAATGAACTACATATGTAAAAACAAGACTACTAACTCAAGAATTATGAAACGAGACTTATATGTAACGATTATCGTTGTAACAATATTTTAATGTATATATCATATTAAGAGATATTCATACATCACAATATCATGATAATATAATAATTTAAAATCTAATTTGATATAATAAACATTGGGTTAACAACATTAATTGAGATCGTTAACTTAAAGGTTTCAAAACAACACTTACATGTAACGACTAACGAAGACTTAACGACTCCATTAGAATGTATATACATGTTGTGTTTTGATATGTATTCTTACACTTTTGAAAGACTTCAAGACACATATCAAAGTACTTCTACTTAACAAAAATGCTTACAATTACATCCTCGTTCAGTTTCATCAACAATTCTACTCGTATGCACCCGTATTCGTACTCATACAATACACATCTTTTAGATGTATGTACTATTGGTATATACACTCCAATGATCAGCTCTTAGCAGACCATGTGAGTCACCTAACACATGTGGGAACCATCATTTGGCAACTAGCATGAAATATCTCATAAAATTACAAAAATAATAGTAATCATTCATGACTAATTTACATGAAAACAAAATTACATATCCTTTATATCTAATCCATATACCAACGGCCAAAAACACTTAAAAACACTTTCATTCTTCAATTTTATTTATCTAATTGATCTCTCTCAAGTTCCATCTTCAAGTTCTAAGTGTTCTTCATAAATTCCATAAGTATAGTTTCATAAAAATCAAGAATACTTCCAAGTTTGCAAGTCTACTTCCAAGCTTTCTAATCCATTCCAAGTAATCATCTAAGATCAAGGAACCTTTGTTATTTATAGTAGGTTATCTTTCTAATTCAAGGTAATATTCATATTCAAACTTTGATTCAATTTCTACAACTATAACAATCTTATTTCGAGTGAAAATCTTACTTGAACTGTTTTCGTGTCATGATTCTGCTTCAAGAACTTTCAAGCCATCCAAGGATCCTTTTGTAGCGACCCCGACAAATCGTCAATTGACGGCGCCGTCTACTTAGGTCCCGTTACGTGGTCATAAGTCTTTAAAAAAACGTTTGACCAAAAGATATGTCGCATTCATTTCAAATGTAAAGATTGTTTCAAAGTTTACAAGAATTGTTCATCCAAAAGTTACGTTACAAAGTTATAGTACAAACGAAATCCTATGCGACACAGTTTTAAATAAAGTCAAAAGACGCTCCATGTATGCACATATACTCGACATCGAATGCAAGTATCAAACAATGAGCGGAAGCATGTAACATGTATCGTTCAAGGACCTGAGAAAAACATAGAAATCTGTCAACGATAACGTTGGTGAAATCATAGGTTTAAGTAAGTAAGTACAAGTGAACCACAAGATTTGCATCAATGAAATAATAGTAATACATTCCAAAAGTTTGTTTCACGAGCACCCAATTATCAATGCTTAACATTTCCTTCCATTGAACCCCATCACTTAGTGCTAGAACATACACTGTTTCTCGAAAATATATTTCATTCGTAAACGGTAGCGAACCGTTTGGATGAGGGTTTGTCAAACCCATATGGATCCATACAACATAAGTTCTCACTTACACCCGGCAAGTGTAACTAATGATAATCGAATTGAGGATTTTGTTCTAAACTCGTATGTAGAATGTTTGTTTTCCTGTACTTGTGTTCACTTAGTAAAGAAATGTTTATGTTTTCTCATCCCAAATGTAAGTTCAAAAAGAGTAAAAGTGGGACTATGATCTCACCTTGAGTGCACGAGTAGTAAAGTACTTCAACAAGTAAACGTGTGCAAAGAACAATGCTAGTCTTGACCTAAACAATAGGTTGTATCAATAACGGTAAACACGATAGGTCAAAGATGTTCAATTAGTCCTATGGCACGTTAAGACTCGATCATAATAGCATGTGAATCAAATTGTCATGTTTCATGCAAGGTACAAGTATAAAAACATGTTAGAACGATTGCACAAATATTTGGTTAAGTTTGATTAAAAGTCAAACTTTGGTCGGTCAAAGTCAACGAAAGTCAACACGTTCGGGTCGGGTCCCGAACTATTTTTCTGAGGTTTTTATTCATATATAAGCATGTTAGAACAAGTCTCATGTGAATCGGAGGTCCGTAGTATGCCAAACATTTTTCGTATTTTGGACATGGAGGTCAGAACCTGACCACGGCATATGCCGCGCCGCGGCCAGAGGTGTCGCGCCGCGACATTAGGCGTGGCCTGGTACCTGGTCAGTTTCAAATGTTCAAGTCTTGGTCAAAACTTCAAACAACCATAAAACGCAAACCGTAAACAACTAGAAGGCGTATCCTATACCGTTGGAAAGCTCTTTTGACAAGGAACACAACTAAACACGTATCATCAATCAAAAACATCATTTTCAACAACCGATTTCTCGTCAAGTGATCAATAAAAGTCTATTTTCAAATTTTCAAGTTCATCAAATGCATTTTGAGTTTCGGGAATCCAATTCTCACATATGATATGCCGTTTTGAAGGTAATGAGGCATACATTACAACTAAACACTAACAATTAACATTCCATGGCATTCAAGCATCCAAAAATTCATGTCAAGAACCATCAAACCCTAGTCAAACATCTCAAAATCAATAATCATGCTTTTGAAGTTTTCTTAATCAACCTACACATCAAATTGAAGCTAGTGATACTAGGAACACAATTAAAATATGAACTTTTAACATCTAACAACCTATGATCATCCAAAATTCAAGAACAACACACCAAAATTCAAGTTCATGCTAGTTACACTAAAACAACGAGATCGAGCATACAAATTACATACACGACATCACAATGAGCCATAGACACTAACTAACACCGTTTCAAGTCAAAAACACGAATTTAGAGAAATCTAGAGTTTTAGAAATGTTACCCAAATGAGATGAAGTTAGTACCAAAATGAAGAGGATGAAGAGAGGATCACGAATATGTAATTTATTTTGTTGTAAGCCTCCTAGGTCGAATTTAGATGATGATTGAATGAATTTGGTAAATGTGTGGGTGTTCTTGCTAGAGAGAAAGAGAGAGAGAGGGAGATGGTTGAATGGTGGTGATTGGGGTGGACTAGTTGACCTAGTCAACTAGTTTGCCCCGTGTCAATTTTAGTCCCTCGAGTTTGTAGTCGGGTGCGGAAAATACCTAAACGGAATATTTTAAAACGCGTATTAACGGGAGATGTTATAAACATATAACGGAGTTTAAATTAGTATAACGGAAAAGTAAATGGAAAAAGGCGGGATGTTACATTACCTACTCCTTAAAAGAAATTTCGTCCCGAAATTTAAGTAGGCGTAGTAGTCGTTGTTTCTTCCTCGAGATCTTGCGTTTCCGAATTCACGAATAGATGAGGATACTTCCTTTGCATTTGATCTTGTCTTTCCCAAGTAAACTCGGGTCCCCTTTTGGCGTTCCAACGGACTTTAACAATCGGGATTCGGCTTTGTTTCAATGTCTTGACGGAGGTGTCCACAATTTCAACTGGTTCCTCCACAAAATGAAATTTGTCATCAATAGTAAGTTCCTCGAGAGGAATGACGATATCGGGTTCGGCAAGACACTTTTTCAAGTTAGATACATGGAAGGTAGGATGAACGGAACTCAGTTGAGGTGGAAGATCTAAACGATAAGCAACGGTTCCAATACGCTCCAAGATTTCGAAAGGACCAATATACCGCGGATTTAGCTTCCCGCGTTTCCCAAAACGAATTACTCCCTTCCAAGGTGCGACTTTTAACATTACTCGGTCACCGACTTGAAATTCAAGATCGTTGCGTCGTTTGTCGGTATAGCTCTTTTGACGACTTCGGGCCGTCCTAAGCCTATCTCGGATTCGAACGATTTTCTCGGTGGTTTCGTGAATGAGTTCGGGTCCGGTGATTTGTACGTCGCCTACTTCGGCCCAACAAAGAAGTGAACGACATTTTCGGCCATATAGCGCTTCAAAAGGTGCGGCTTTAATACTCGCGTGATAACTATTGTTGTAAGAGAACTCGGCGAGAGGTAAGTGCTTGTCCCAAGCTTTTCTGAAATCAACCACGCAAGCTCATAACATGTCCTCTAAGGTTTGAATTGTACGTTCGCTTTGTCCATCGGTTTGAGGATGATATGCGGTGCTCATGTCTAAACGCGTTCCCAACGCTTCTTGCAATGTACGCCAAAATCTAGAAACAAAACGGCCATCTCGGTCGGAGATAATCGATAAAGGTACACCGTGTCGGGCTACGATCTCCTTAATGTAAAGTTGTGCAAGTTTCTCCATTTTGTCCGTTTCTTTCATGGCCAGGAAGTGTGCGGATTTGGTGAGACGGTCAACAATAACCCAAATGGTATCATAACCGCCCGTCGTTTTTGGTAGTTTGGTGATAAAATCCATCGTTATTCTTTCCCACTTCCATTGCGGGATCTCGGGTTGTTGAAGTAGTCCGGACGGTCTTTGGTGTTCGGCTTTGACTTTGGAACATGTCAAACACTTGGAAACATAAGTAGCTACGTCCCTTTTGATGTTCGGCCACCAATATAGCTGTTTAAGGTCGTGGTACATCTTATTGGCACCGGGGTGAATCGAGTATCGTGACTTATGGGCTTCATCTAAAATAAGGCTTCGTAGGTCCCCATAACTAGGCACCCAAATCCTTCCGGCGTAATATCGGAGTTCGGTCTCCCTAATTTCGAATCGAGAGACGAGAATGTTCAAGAGCTCGTGTGAAAGGTTTTCATCCTTGAGAGCCTCATCTTGGGCTACCCGAATTTGGCTATTAAGGTTTGTGTGGATGGTGATGTTTAAGGCTCGGACACGAAGAGGCACCGCTCTTTCTTTTCGACTTAAGGCATCGGCTACTACATTTGCCTTCCCGGGATGGTAACGAAGCTCGCAATCGTAATCGTTCAAAGTTTCAATCCACCGTCGTTGTCTCATGTTTAGTTGCTTTTGATCGAAAATGTGTTGGAGACTTTTGTGGTCGGTAAAGATAGTACTCTTGGTTCCATAAAGATAGTGTCTCCACATTTTAAGTGCAAAGACAACGGCTCCGAGTTCGAGATCATGCGTCGTGTAGTTTCGTTCATGAATTTTGAGTTGTCGGGAGGCATAAGCAATGACTTTCTTTCGTTGCATCAATACACACCCAAAACCATGTTTCGAGGCATCGCAATATACAACAAAATCATCATTGCCTTCGGGAAGTGACAAGATAGGAGCGGTGGTTAGCTTTGTCTTCAAGATTTGGAACGCGGATTCTTGCTCGGTCGCCCAAATGAATTTCTTTCCCTTGTGAGTTAATGCGGTTAGAGGACGTGCAACCAAAGAGAAGTTTTCGATGAATCTACGATAGTACCCGGTGAGACCCAAGAATTGACGAATGTGAGTAGGAGTAGTAGGAGTCTCCCATTTACTAACGGCTTCGATCTTCGTGGGATCGACTTTAATACCTTGATCACTTACAACATGACCAAGAAATTGAACTTCCTTCAACCAAAATTCACACTTGGAGAATTTGGCATAAAGTCGTTCTTGTCTCAAGAGTTCAAGCACAAGTCGGAGATGTTGTTCGTGCTCTTCTTCATTTTTAGAATAGATTAATATATCATCGATGAACACAATAACGAATTTATCGAGATACGGTTTGCACACGCGGTTCATAAGATCCATGAACACCGCCGGTGTGTTAGTGAGACCAAATGGCATTACAAGAAATTCATAACTACCATAACGAGTTCGGAAAGCGGTTTTGGAGACATCTTCCCCCTTAACCCTTAATTGATGATAACCCGAGCGGAGATCGATTTTCGAATATACACAAGACCCTTGTAGTTGATCAAAGAGGTCATCGATGCGAGGAAGAGGATATCGGTTCTTAACTGTCAATTTATTTAGTTCACGATAATCAATGCACATTCGTAGGGATCCGTCTTTCTTTTTAACAAACAAAATCGGAGCGCCCCAAGGTGAATGGCTAGGTTGGATAAAACCACGATCAAGTAGTTCTTGGATTTGACTTTGCAATTCTTGCATTTCGGATGGAGCGAGTCTATATGGTGCACGTGCTACGGGTGCGGCTCCCGGGATAAGATCGATTTGGAATTCTACCGGTCGATGAGGTGGAAGACCCGGCAATTCGTCGGGAAATACATCGGAAAAGTCACTGACAATTGGCACATCATCGATATGCTTATCATCGGACTCGACTTTCTTAACGTGGGCAAGGATCGCAAAACAACCCTTACGGAGTAGTTTTCTAACTTTAAGGCACGAAACGAGGTTGAGTCTGGTGCAACTCTTATCGCCATAAACAATCAAAGGTTCACCATTCTCGATAGGAATTCGGATTGCGTTAAGATCACAAAGGATGTGAGATTTCGTTTTGACTAACCAATTCATACCGATTATTACATCAAAGCTTCCAAGTTCTATGGGTATCAAGTCAATTTCAAATTCTTTACCCAAAATGTTTATCGTACACCCCCGGTAATATGTGTCGGCACTTAATAGTTTCCTGTTAGCCACTTCAATGGTATAATTGGTATCTAATGGAAGAGGTGGAATGCTAAAAGAATGAGTCAAAGTCTTGGATACAAAGCATTTATCGGCACCCGAATCGAATAAGCAAGAGACATAAGAATTGTTGAGAAGAAACGTACCCGTGACTAGTTCAGTGTCATCCCGGGCTTCCTCGGTGTTGATGTTGAAAGCTCGGCCGCGCGTATTGGGGTTATCTTTCCTCTTCGGGCATGCATTTCTATAATGGCCCGTTTGGCCACATTCGTAACAAGTGCCCGTCTTTGGTGCATTGGGCCACTTTCGAGTGACGGGAGTGGCACTTTTACAATCGTTGGCCTTATGACCAATTCCTTGGCACCGATGGCAAATTAGCTTACTACATTCTCCAAAGTGATGTTTGTTGCATTTGTTGCAAAGAGGTAGAATTCCGGCATAACCCTTCTTGCCGTCGGAGGTGAAAGATTTCTTGGCAAAGTTGTTGTTGCTTGATTGGGGAGCTTCCCATTTTCTTTTGTTGTTACCCGACTTGTCCTCGGCTTTAGGTGCCGGTACTACGATTTCGTCCACTGTCTCTATCAATTTGCAGGCCATGTTCAAAGCTTCTTGATGATTAGGGGGTTTGGATGACATTACTCCGTGTTTGATGCTCTTTGGAAGACCATCCATGTAAAGTTCAACCCTTAAAGCTTCGGGGTTCACAAGATTTGGGCACATCAAGGCTAGTTCGGAAAATCGTTGATTATAAGCCTTGAGATCATTTCCGATCGCCTTTAAAGTTCTTAGCTCTTGTTCGAGCCTTCGGGTTTCTTCATGAGGGAAATATTCGACAATCATCTTTTCCCTCAAGTCGGCCCAAGAGAGGGCGTGAGCTTCATCGGTACCCACCGATTGTACATAAGTATTCCACCATGTAAGAGCGACACCGGCGAAGGTGTGAGTGGAGTATTTGACCTTGTCTTGGTCCCGACAACCGCTTATGCTAAAGACGGCTTCCGTTTGCTCAAACCATCGGGTGAGCACGACCGGTCCCCCGGTTCCATCAAAAGTGTGAGGTTTGCACCCCATGAAAGCTTTATAGGAGCATCCCTCGTTTGAGTTTCCGGCCCCATTGTTGTTGTTGTTGTTGTTGTTGTTGTTGTTGTTGTTGTTGTGGTTGTTATTATTGTTGTTGTTGGATGAGTGACCGGCCATGGCCGCATCTACGGCGGTAGCTATCATCCGTTCGAGAGCTTGTTCGGGAGTTTCATTGCGGCGTACACGACGAGGAGCCATTGTTCCTTCAAGACACAAGGATATCATTGATTAGTATTCTCAATAATACTAACCGTGATATAGAATAAAGATAAAGAGAAGTTTTTCCTCGACTCGCCTTAAATTCTTTATGCCATAATGTCGGAACGTTCATATGAGTCACCGTAATATAATCCCGGAAATTATATTACCCTGATTCATATGTGCATTCGACATCATTTCATATAGTCAAGGTGGCGTGTCAATCAAATTAAACAACGTGAGATTAAGATGAACTAAGAGTAGATATGAGTAGAAGCGTTCGAGTATAAATGCACAAGTAGTCAAGTAATTCTTACTTCAAGTCTATATGCCGGTTGTAGTCTAGACTCACCAATGTACCCTATGACTCGGGGTCGACACCAATGAACTCTAAATCCCTACAACCAACGCTCTGATACCATCTGTAGCGACCCCGACAAATCGTCAATTGACGGCGCCGTCTACTTAGGTCCCGTTACGTGGTCATAAGTCTTTAAAACAACGTTTGACCAAAAGATATGTCGCATTCATTTCAAATGTAAAGATTGTTTCAAAGTTTACAAGAATTGTTCATCCAAAAGTTACGTTACAAAGTTATAGTACAAACGAAATCCTATGCGACACAGTTTTAAATAAAGTCAAAAGACGCTCCATGTATGCACATATACTCGACATCCAATGCAAGTATCAAACAATGAGCGGAAGCATGTAACATGTATCGTTCAAGGACCTGAGAAAAACATAGAAATCTGTCAACGATAACGTTGGTGAAATCATAGGTTTAAGTAAGTAAGTACAAGTGAACCACAAGATTTGCATCAATGAAATAATAGTAATACATTCCAAAAGTTTGTTTCACGAGCACCCAATTATCAATGCTTAACATTTCCTTCCATTGAACCCCATCACTTAGTGCTAGAACATACACTGTTTCTCGAAAATATATTTCATTCGTAAACGGTAGCTAACCGTTTGAATGAGGGTTTGTCAAACCCATATGGATCCATACAACATAAGTTCTCGCTTACACCCGGCAAGTGTAACTAATGATAATCGAATTGAGGATTTTGTTCTAAACTCGTATGTAGAATGTTTGTTTTCCTGTACTTGTGTTCACTTAGTAAAGAAATGTTTATGTTTTCTCATCCCAAATGTAAGTTCAAAAAGAGTAAAAGTGAGACTATGATCTCACCTTGAGTGCACGAGTAGTAAAGTACTTCAACAAGTAAACGTGTGCAAAGAACAATGCTAGTCTTGACCTAAACAATAGGTTGTATCAATAACGGTAAAAACGATAGGTCAAAGATGTTCAATTAGTCCTATGGCTCGTTAAGACTCGATCATAATAGCATGTGAATCAAATTGTCATGTTTCATGCAAGGTACAAGTATAAAAACATGTTAGAACGATTGCACAAATATTTGGTTAAGTTTGATTAAAAGTCAAACTTTAGTCGGTCAAAGTCAACGAAAGTCAACACGTTCGGGTCGGGTCCCGAACTATTTTTCTGAGGTTTTTATTCATATATAAGCATGTTAGAACAAGTCTCATGTGAATCGGAGGTCCGTAGTATGCCAAATATTTTTCATATTTTGGACATGGAGGTCAGAACCTGACCACGGCATATGCCGCGCCGCGGCCAGAGGTGTCGCGCCGCGACATTAGGCGTGGCCTGGTACCTGGTCAGTTTCAAATGTTCAAGTCTTGGTCAAAACTTCAAACAACCATAAAACGCAAACCGTAAACAACTAGAAGGCGTATCCTATACCGTTGGAAAGCTCTTTTGACAAGGAACACAACTAAACACGTATCATCAATCAAAAACATCATTTTCAACAACCGATTTCTCGTCAAGTGATCAATAAAAGTCTATTTTCAAATTTTCAAGTTCATCAAATGCATTTTGAGTTTCGGGAATCCAATTCTCACATATGATATGCCGTTTTGAAGGTAATGAGGCATACATTACAACTAAACACTAACAATTAACATTCCATGGCATTCAAGCATCCAAAAATTCATGTCAAGAACCATCAAACCCTAGTCAAACATCTCAAAATCAATAATCATGCTTTTGAAGTTTTCTTAATCAACCTACACATCAAATTGAAGCTAGTGATACTAGGAACACAATTAAAATATGAACTTTTAACATCTAACAACCTATGATCATCCAAAATTCAAGAACAACACACCAAAATTCAAGTTCATGCTAGTTACACTAAAACAACGAGATCGAGCATACAAATTACATACACGACATCACAATGAGCCATAGACACTAACTAACACCATTTCAAGTCAAAAACATGAATTTAGAGAAATCTAGAGTTTTAGAAATGTTATCCAAACGAGATGAAGTTAGTACCAAAATGAAGAGGATGAAGAGAGGATCACGAATATGTAATTTATTTTGTTGTAAGCCTCCTAGGTCGAATTTAGATGATGATTGAATGAATTTGGTAAATGTGTGGGTGTTCTTGCTAGAGAGAAAGAGAGAGAAAGGGAGATGGTTGAATGGTGGTGATTGGGGTGGACTAGTTAACCTAGTCAACTAGTTTGCCCCGTGTCAATTTTAGTCCCTCGAGTTTGTAGTCGGGTGCGGAAAATACCTAAACGGAATATTTTAAAACGCGTATTAACGGGAGATGTTATAAACATATAACGGAGTTTAAATTAGTATAACGGAAAAGTAAATGGAAAAAGGCGGGATGTTACACCTTTGAAGCTAGATCCATTTTTCTCATTTCCAGTAGTTTTATTCAGAAAACTTGAGGTAGTAATGATGTTCATAACATCATTCGATTCATACATATAAAGCTATCTTATTCGAAGGTTTAAACTTGTAATCACTAGAACATAGTTTAGTTAATTCTAAACTTGTTCGCAAACAAAAGTTAATCCTTCTAACTTGACTTTTAAAATCAACTAAACACATGTTCTATATCTATATGATATGCTAACTTAATGATTTAAAACCTGGAAACACGATGAACACCATAAAATCGGATAAACGCCGTCGTAGTGAAACGGGGGCTGTTTTGGTTTGGATAATTAAAAACTATGATAAACTTTGAATTAAATGTTGTTCTTCGGGGAAAATGATTTTTCATATGAACATGAAACTATATCCAAAAATCTTGGTTAAACTCCAAGTGAAAATATGTTTTTCAAAATGGTCATCAAGATGTCGTTCTTTCGACGGAAATGACTACCTCTTTAGTAATTGACATGTAACTTAAATTTCCAACTATAAACCTATACTTTTTATGTTTAGATTCTTAAATTAGAGTTCAATATGAAACCATAGCAATTTGATTCACTCAAAATGGATTTAAAATGAAGAAGTTATGGGTAAAACAAGATTGGATATTTTTGATCATTTTAGCTACGGGAAATGTTTAACAAATCTATACAAATCATCTCCTAGCTAACTTATATTGTATTATGCATATATTCTAATATATTATGTAATCTTGGGATACCATAGACATGTATGCAAATGTTTTGACATATCATATCGACCCATGTATATATATTATTTGGAACAACCATAGACACTCTATATGCAGTAATGTTGGAGTTAGCTATACAGGGTTGAGGTTGATTCCAAAAATATATATACTTTGAGTTGTGATCTAGCCTAAGACGTGTATACACTGGGTCGTGGATTGATTCAAGATAATATATATATCGATTTATTTCTGTACATCTAACTGTGGACAACTAGTTGTCGGTTACTAACGAGGACAGCTGACTTAATACACTCAAATCTTTAAAAAATAATAAAAATGATTGTAATTATATTTTGATCATACTTTGATATATATGTACATATTTGTATAGGTTCGTGAATCGATCTGTGGCCAAGTCTTATTTCCGAGGAAGGAATTATCTGAGAAAGTGAGTTATAGTCCCACTTTTAAAATCTAATATTTTTGGGATGAGAATACATGCAGGTTTTATAAATGATTTACAAAATAGACACAAGTACGTGAAACTACATTCTATGGTTAAATTATCGAAATCGAATATGCCCCTTTTTATTAAGTCTGGTAATCTAAGAATTAGGGAACAGACACCCTAATTGACGCGAATCCTAAAGATAGATCTATTGGGCCTAACAAACTCCATCCAAAGTACTGGATGCTTTAGTACTTTGAAATTTATATCATATCCGAAGGGTGTCCCGGAATGATGGTGATATTCTTATATATGCATCTTGTTAATGTCGGTTACCAGGTGTTCACCATATGAATGATTTTTATCTCTATGTATGGGATGTGTATTGAAGTATGAAATCTTGTGGTCTATTGTTATGATTTGATATATATAGGTTAAACCTATAACTCACCAACATTTTTGTTGACGTTTAAAGCATGTTTATTCTCAGGTGAATACTAAGAGCTTCCGCTGTTGCATACTAAAATAAGGACAAGATTTGGATTGCATGTTTGTATGATATTGTGTAAAAACTGCATTCAAGAAACATATGTCGATGTAATATATTTCTATTGTAAACCATTATGTAATGATCGTGTGTAAACAGTATATTTTAGATTATCATTATTTGATAATTTACGTAATGCTTTTGAAACCTTTATTGATAAAATAAAGGTTATGGTTGTTTTAAAAATGAATGCAGTCTTTGAAAAACGTCTCATATAGAGGTCAAAATCTCGCAACGAAATCAATTAATATGGAACGTTTATAATCAATATGAACGGGACATTTCAGTTGGTATCCGAGCGTTGGTCTTAGAGAACCAGAAAATTTACATTAGTGTGTCTTATCGAGTTTGTTAGGATGCATTAGTGAGTCTGGACTTCGACCGTGTTTTCTTTAAAAATGATTGCTTAACATTTTTGTTGGAAACTATATATTATTAACATGTAAATATTATGTGATATATTAATCTCTTAACATGTTTGATATTGTGTGATAGATGTCTACCTCTAGCACAAATCCCATTGACTCACCTAATAATAACGAAGAGTCGAATATATATTGGCAAGATTCACAAGTTCCCGAAGAACCGGAAGAAGAGGAAACGGAACCGGAAGAAGAGGAACCGGAAGAAGAGGAACCAGAAGAAGAGGAACCGGAAGAAGAAGAGGTTCTGGAGGGGGGATTTGTAGGAACCACAGAAAACCGATCAAATAAAAGAAAATCCTCAACCAATGGACCAAAGTTAATAATGGTCAATGGTGTTTCCGCTAAGGAAGCAAAATATTGGGAAAATTACCAATTTTCCGATGAATCGGATCCTGATGAGGATTCTGATGATGTTATAGAAATTACCCCGACCCAATTTAATGAGGCAAAAGAAAATAATAAGGGAAAAGGCATCAAAATAGAGAAATCTGATTCCGACCCCGATGAACTTTATATGCACCGTCAACACCCGTATTTTCAATATCATGACAATAACTCGGGAACCTCTAAACCACCAGGTTTTTCTAAACCAATGTGGAAAACGACGGCTCGTATTAGAGGAACATCATATATCCCTAGAAAATTAGGAAAAAGAACCAAGTCTGAAGAAGAAGAAACCAGTGATTCAGATTAGAGGGGTGTGAGCATGTTGTGTAATAAATGTATTATAGTGTGCTTGTACTTTTATGTTCTATGTAAAAATTGCTTGTATTGTTTGTTATTACGAATCTAATCCTTGTCTATTTTACAGTATAAAAACAAAATGGACGTTAAGGGTAGACAACCGAATATTTTAGAAGACCTACCATAGGATATGATTGAGGAAATCTTGTCTAGAGTCGGTCAGAATTCATCAGCACATTTAGTTATGGCGAAATTAACTTGTCAAACATTTGAAAGACTTTCCAGAAATGCCTTAGTTTATAAAAGGCTTTCCTTTGATAGGTGGGGTATATCACATTGGGGAGACTTTAAGTTACGCCGTGTTTTCTTTAAAGCGTTAAATGCGGGGAACCCAAATGCAATTTTACGCTACGGGTTAAGAACCTATTTTGACTCAACATATCCCAACATAGGATTTCGTGAATTAGAAAGAGCTTCTAACATGTTTCATAAAGAAGCATGTTATGCTTACGAGTTAGTGATGTTCGCTTCTTACCAAAGTGAGAAAAAGAACATCGGATTGCAGCTTTTAAATAAAACTTTTCCACAAGTGACGGATTCAGTAGTTGGGGTGAGAAACAAGGTTTTTAGATTATTACGGGGCTGTTGGACATTACGAAACCCTCGTCCTTTTGAAGACATTACAACATGCTGCCTAGCCAATGGTCATAACAGTTATTTTCCACAAGACCAAGGATGGAAAGTCGTCTTAGTAAAACCAGAATGCATGACTTGTTTCTGGACTTATGAATTACGTGTCTTTATTTCCTTTGCTGAACAACTTGCGTATTAACTAGATTTATCTTCAAAACTGTCATGTATCATAGTGTACTATATTTCATGTTATATGTAATATAGCGAAGTTGTAAGTTTGAAGAATATTTGTATGTGATATATTATTATAATCAGTTTTTCATATGGAATTGTAGTAGTTGAATTGTATATTAGCTACTAAGTATGAACTTAACGGGTGGGTGATAATGCTAAAAACGAACATATATTTCATAGCATTATCCCTCAAGAAAGATAAGCTTTTAGTTGCAATTGTTGTATTTACAAGTAATATTCGTTTAAATAATAAAAGGTGAAGACAAAAGACAGATTCGACGATTTGAAGACGCAAACGACCAAAAAGCTAAAAAGTACAAAGTACAATTAAAGTGGTTCAAATTATTGATGAGAAACGTCTCAAAATTGCAAGAGTACAAGACGCAAAATACAAAGTACAAGATATTAAATAGTACACAAGGACGTTCGAAAATCCGGAACCGGGACCTAAGTCAACTTTCAACGCGCGACGCAACGGGCCAAAAATTACAAGTCAACTATGCAAATAAATATAATATAATATATAAATAATTCTTAAAATTATATATATATATATATATATATATTATATTTATATTTTAAAAACCGTCGGCAAAGCTAGGATCCAAAGTGTGAGCTGGAATCCACAGCTCCGCACTCGCAGAGCTTCGAAGGTAAGAAAAACTGCACTCGCGGAGAGCACAGTATCCAGATGGGGCCTATAAAAGACAACGCATTTTGCTGAATTCGACACACCTTTATCTATCTCTCTATCTCACTCGTATAATATATAAAATATATATATTTATATATATATATATACATATATATATAATATAATTTTAATTTTACTTTTAATTTTAAATTCTAATAATAAGGGTATGTTATCGAACGTTGTAAGGGTGTAAGTCGAAATTCTGTCCGTTTAACGCTACGCTATTATTAATCATTGTAAGTTATGTTTAACCTTTTTAAATTAATGTCTCGTAGCTAAGTTATTATTATGCTTATTTAAATTGAAGTAATCATGATGTTGGGCTAAATATTAAAGATGAGGTAATTGGGCTTTGTACCATAATTGGGGTTTGGACAAAAGAACAACACTTGTGAAAATTAGACTATAGGCTATTAATGGGCTTTATATTTGTTTAATTAAATGATAGTTTGTTAATTTAATATAAAGATTTACAATTGTACATACCTATAAATAAACATATACACTCGATCGGACATGATGGGTGGGATATTTATAAGTACTAATAATCGTTCATTTAACCGGATACGGGAATGAATTAATAGTTAATGGGCTTATTAAAACAGGGGTGAATTATATACAAGGACACTTGGTGTAATTATAGTTTAAGTCCCCAATTAGTTGGAATATTTGACTTCGGATATAAGGATAATTTGACGAGGACACTCGCACTTTATATTTATGACTGATGGACTGTTATGGACAAAAACCAGATAGACATATTGAATAATCCAGGACAAAGGACAATTAACCCATGGTAATAAACTAAAATCAACACGTCAAACATCATGATTACGGAAGTTTAAATAAGCATAATTTATTTATTTCATATTTAATTGCAATTTTAATTATCGTACTTTAATTTATTGTCATTTTATTTATCGTACTCTTTAATTATCGTAATTTTATTTTATCGCACTTTTATTGCAATTTCATTATCATTATTTACTTTACGCTTAAAATTAAGTTATATTTATTTTTAATATTTTACATTAGGTTTTAACTGCGACTAAATTTTTAAAATCGACAAACCGGTCATTAAACAGTAAAAAACCCCCTTTTATAATAATAATACTACTTATATTTATATTTATATATAGTTTTTAAAAAATATAGCGTTAAACTTGGCGAGTTCCCTGTGGACGAACCGGACTTACTAAAAACTACACTACTGTACGATTAGGTACACTGCCTATAAGTGTTGTAGCAAGGTTTAGGTATATCCACTCTATAAATAAATAAATAACTTGTGTAAAATTGTATCATATTTAATAGTATTTTGTTGTAAAAATATAACTATTTCGTATACACCACCTCGCACACATCAGTGGGTAGTACCCGAATTTAAACTTATAAAACGCTAATATGAAGAAAAAGCTTTTATAAATGAGTTCATATTATGCTACGAGATACTATTGACTACTCTTAATATTCAGTATGATTAACTTGTTTCATTTGACTATTTTGAAGGAAATGGCACCGACTACTCGACACACCTTGAATATGAGCGAAGAGGAATTTCGTGCCTTTCTTGCTTCAAACATAGCCGTAGCACAGGCTGCGCTACATACCAACAATAACTCTAAATCTAGAAATACAGCTAACGGCGCAAGAAATCATATAGGATGCTCCTACAAGGAATTCACTGCCTGCAAACCATCAGAATTTGATGGGACCGAAGGACCAATCGGTTTGAAACGGTGGACCGAGAAAGTTGAATCGGTGTTTTCCATAAGTAAGTGTGCTGAAGGAGACAAAGTGAAGTACGCTACGCATACCTTCACAGGTATTGCATTAACATGGTGGAATACCTATCTAGAGCAAGTGGGACAAGATGCTGCTTACGCACTACCGTGGTCAGCATTCAAGCACTTGATGAACGAGAAGTACCGTCCCAGAACCGAGGTCAATAAGCTCAAGTCAGAACTTAGAGGGTTACGAACACAGAGATTCGATATTACTTCGTACGAAAGACGATTCACAGAATTGTGTCTATTGTGTCCGAGAGCGTTCGAAGATGAGGAAGAGAAGATCGACGCGTTTGTGAAAGGGTTACCGGAGAGAATCCTAGAAGATATAAGTTCACACGAGCCTGCCTCCATACAAAAGGCATGTAGAATGGCTCACAAACTAGTGAACCAGATTGAGGGAAGAATTAAAGAACAGTCGGCCGAAGAGGCCAACGTGAAGCTAGTTAAAAGAAAGTGGGAGGAAAACGGTGATAAGAGTCACCAATACAACAACAACTATCCCAACAATCGCAACATCAATCGCAACAACAATAAACGGCACAACAATAACAACAACAACTACAACAATCATCCCAACAACAATAACAACCGTAACAACAACAACAACAATCAGAAGCAGCTATGCCAAAGGTGTGAAAAGTATCACTCAGGGTTCTGCACCAAATTTTGCAACAAGTGTAAAAGAAATGGTCATAGCGCGGCGAAGTGTGAGGTCTACGGACCAGGGGTTAATAGAACGAAAGGAACAAATGGTGTTGGAACGAGTAATGGCGGAGCAAGTAGTGTCGGAGCAAGTTATGCCAATGTAGTTTGTTATAAATGTGGAAAACCGGGCCACATTATTAGAAATTGCCCGAACCAGGAGAACACGAATGGACAAGGCCGCGGAGGAGTTTTCAATATTAATGCGGCAGAGGCACAGGAAAACCCGAAACTTGTTACGGGTACGTTTTTTATTGACAATAAATCTGCTTACGTTTTATTTGATTCGGGTGCGGATAGAAGCTATATGAGTAGAGATTTTTGTGCTAAATTAAGTTGTCCATTGACGCCATTGGATAGTAAATTTTTACTCGAATTAGCAAACGGTAAATTAATTTCAGGAGATTATATATGCCGGAATCGAGAAATTAAACTGGGTAGCGAAATATTTAAGATTGATTTGATACCAGTAGAGTTATGGAGTTTTGATGTAATAGTTGGCATGAACTGGCTGAAGGAGATGAAAGCAGAGATCGTATGTTACAAAAATGCAATTCGCATTGTACGAGAAGAAGGAGAACCCTTAATGGTGTACGGAGAAAAGGGCAACACGAAGCTACATCTTATTAGTAATTTGAAGGCACAAAAACTAATAAGAAAAGGTTGCTATGATGTTCTAGCACACGTCGAGAAAGTACAAACTGAAGAAAAGAACATCAATGATGTTCCCGTCACAAAAGAATTTCCCGATGTATTTCCGAAAGAATTACCGGGACTACCTCCACATCGATCTGTTGAATTTCAAATAGATCTTGTACCAGGAGCTGCACCAATAGCTCGTGCTCCTTACAGACTCGTACCCAGCGAGATGAAAGAACTGCAAAGCCAACTGCAAGAACTATTAGAACGTGATTTCATTCAACCAAGCACATCACCATGGGGAGCTCCTGTTTTGTTTGTCAAGAAGAAGGATGGTACATTTAGGTTGTGTATTAACTACAGCGAGTGAATAAACTTACCATCAAAAACAGTTATCCACTACCGAGAATTGACTACTTATTTGATCAACTACAAGGCTCGTCGGTTTATTCGAAAATCGATTTACATTCTGGATATCATCAAATGCTAGTAAAGGAGGATGATATTCCAAAAACTACTTTTAGGACGCGTTATGGTCATTACGAGTTTATGGTTATGCCGTTTGGATTGACTAACGCACCAGCTGTGTTCATGGACCTTATGAACTGAGTGTGTGGGCCATATCTTGATAAGTTTGTCATTATTTTCATCGATGACATACTTATTTACTCAAGGAATGATCAAGAGCACGAAGAACATTTGAAAAAAGTGCTAGAAGTATTGTGGAAAGAAAAACTGTACGCTAAGTTTTCAAAGTGTGCATTTTGGTTGGAAGAAGTTCAATTCCTCGGTCACATAGTGAACAAAGAAGGTATCCAGGTGGACCCAGCAAAGATCGAAATCGTTGAAAAGTGGGAAACCCCAAAAACTCCGAAGCATATACGACAATTTTTAGGATTGGCTGGATACTACAGAAGATTCGTCCAAGATTTCTCCAAAATAGCAAAACCCTTGACTGCATTAACCCATAAAGGGAAGAAATTTGAATGGAAGGATGAACAAGAGAAGGCGTTTCAGTTATTGAAGAAAAAGCTAACTACGGCACCTATATTGTCATTGCCTGAAGGGAATGATGATTTTGTGATTTATTGTGACGCATCAAAACAAGGTCTCGGTTGTGTATTAATGCAACGAACGAAGGTGATTGCTTATGCGTCTAGACAATTGAAGATTCACGAGCAAAATTATACGACTCACGATTTGGAATTGGGTGCTGTTGTTTTTGCAGTAAAGACTTGGAGGCATTATTTATATGGAGTCAAAAGTATTATATATACCGACCACAAAAGTCTCCAACATATATTTAATCAGAAGCAACTGAATATGAGACAACGCAGGTGGATTGAACTGTTGAATGATTATGATTTTGAGATTCGATACCACCCGGGGAAGAAGAATGTAGTAGCCGACGCTTTGAGTAGAAAGGACAGAGAACCTATACGGGTAAAAGCTATGAATATAATTATTCGTACTAACCTTACTACTCAAATAAAGGAGGCGCAACAGGGGGTTGTAAAAGAAGGAAAGTTGAAGAATGAGATACCCAAAGGATCAGAGAAACATCTTAATATTCGGGAAGACGGAACCCGATATACGGATGATAGAATTTGGGTACCAAGATTTGGAGATGTGAGAGAAATGGTACTTAAGGAAGCACATATAACCAGATATTCAATACATCCCGGAGCGAGGAAGATGTATAAAGATTTCAAGAAACACTTTTGGTGGCCGGGTATGAAAGCCTATATTGCTAAATATGTAGGAGAATGTTTGGCGTGTTCTAAGGTCAAAGCTCAACATCAGAAACCATTAGGTCTACTACAACAACCTGAAATCCTGGAATGGAAATGGGAAAACATTACCATGGATTTCATTACTAAATTGCCAAGGACTGCAAGTGGTTATGATACTATTTGGGTAATAGTTGATCGTCTCACCAAGTCAGCACACTTCTTGCCAATGAGAGAAGATGACAAAATGGAGAAGTTGGCGCGATTGTATTTGAAGGAGGTTGTCTCCAGACATGGAATACCCGTCTCTATTATCTTTGATAGGGATGGTAGATTTGTTTCAAGGTTCTGGTAGACGTTGCAACAAGCATTGGGGACTTGTTTAGACATGAGTACTGCCTATCATCCACAAACTGATGGGCAGAACGAAAGGACGATACAAACGCTTCAAGACATGCTACGAGCATGTGTTATTGATTTCGAAAACAGTTGGGATCGACACCTACCATTAGCAGAATTTTCCTACAACAACAGTTATCATTCTAGTATTGAAATGGTGCCATTTGAGGCACTTTATGATAGAAAGTGTAGGTCTCTGATTTGTTGGAATGAAGTGGGGGATAGACAGATTACGGGTTCGGAGATAATACAAGAAACTACCGAGAAAATCATCCAAATTTAACAACGATTGAAAACCGCCCAGAGTTGACAAAAGAGCTATGCGGACAGTAAAAGAAAAGATATAGAGTTTGAAATTGGAGAAATGGTCATGCTTAAGGTTTTACCTTGGAAAGGCGTTGTTCGATTTGGTAAACGGGGGAAACTAAATCCAAGGTACATTGGACCATTCAAGATTATAGATCGTGTCGGACCAGTAGCTTACCAACTGGAGCTACCTCAATAACTCGCGGCTGTACATAACACTTTCCACATCTCAAATTTGAAGAAATGTTTTGCTAAAGAAGATCTCACTATTCCGTTGGATGAAATCCAAATCAATGAAAAACTTCAATTCATTGAAGAACCCGTCGAAATAATGGATCGTGAGGTTAAGAGACTTAAGCAAAACAAGATACTGATTGTTAAGGTTCGATGGAATGCTCGTAGAGGATGCGAGTTCACCTGGAAGCATGAAGATCAGATGAAGAAGAAATACCCGCATCTATTTCCAAAAGATTCGTCAACACCTTCAACAGCTTAAAATTTCGGGACGAAATTTATTTACGGGTAGGTACTGTAGTGACCCGAACTTTTCCATGTTTATATATATTAATTGAGATTGATATTTACATGATTAAATGTTTCCAACATGTTAAGCAATCAAACTTGTTAAGACTTGATTAAATGAAATAAGTTTCAATAGACAATTGATCACCCAAGTTGACCGGCGATTCACGAACGTTACAAATTTGTAAAAACTACATGTTGTGGTATATATAGACATATATATATAGTTGACATGAGATTATGATGAGTAAGTATCTCACTAAGTATATTAACAATGTGTGATATACATAAGAAATGAGATTACTAAGTTAAGAAACTCGAAATGATATATATAACGATTATCGTTATGATAACGTCTACTAAATACAAATGTATCATATTAAGATATTGATACACTATATTTAACATGATAAAATGATATTTAAATATATCATTAAGTGTGTTAACAATGAACTACATATGTAAAAACAAGACTACTAACTCAAGAATTATGAAACGAGACTTATATGTAACGATTATCGTTGTAACAATATTTTAATGTGTATATCATATTAAGAGATATTCATACATCATAATATCATGATAATATAATAATTTAACATCTCATTTGATATAATAAACATTGGATTAACAACATTAATTGAGATCGTTAACTTAAAGGTTTCAAAACAACACTTACATGTAACGACTAACGAAGACTTAACGACTCCATTAGAATGTATATACATGTTGTGTTTTGATATGTATTCTTACACTTTTGAAAGACTTCAAGACACATATCAAAGTACTTCTACTTAACAAAAATTCTTACAATTACATCCTCGTTCAGTTTCATCAACAATTCTACTCGTATGCACCCGTATTCGTACTCGTACAATATACAGCTTTTAGATGTATGTACTATTGGTATATACACTCCAATGATCAGCTCTTAATAGCCCATGTGAGTCACCTAACACATGTGGGAACCATCATTTGGCAACTAGCATGAAATATCTCATAAAATTACAAAAATATTAGTAATCGTTCATGACTTATTTACATGAAAACAAAATTACATATCCTTTATATCTAATCCATATACCAACGACCAAAAACACTTACAAACACTTTCATTCTTCAATTTTCTTCATCTAATTAATCTCTCTCAAGTTCCATCTTCAAGTTCTAAGTGTTCTTCATAAATTCTATAAGTATAGTTTCATAAAAATCAGGAATACTTCCAAGTTTGCAAGTCTACTTCCAAGCTTTCTAATGCATTCCAAGTAATCATCTAAGATCAAGGAACCTTTGTTATTTACAGTAGGTTATCTTTCTAATTCAAGGTAATATTCATATTCAAACTTTGATTCAATTTCTACAACTATAACAATCTTATTTCGAGTGAAAATCTTACTTGAACTGTTTTCGTGTCATGATTCTGCTTCAAGAACTTTCAAGCCATCCAAGGATCCTTTGAAGCTAGATCTATTTTTCTTATTTCCAGTAGTTTTATCCAGAAAACTTGAGGTAGTAATGATGTTCATAACATCATTCGATTCATACATATAAAGCTATCTTATTCGAAGGTTTAAACTTGTAATCACTAGAACATAGTTTAGTTAATTCTAAACTTGTTCACGAACAAAAGTTTATCCTTCTAACTTGAATTTTAAAATCAACTAAACACATGTTCTTTATCTATATGATATGCTAACTTAATGATTTAAAACCTGGAAACACGATGAACACCATAAAATCGGATAAACGCCGTCGTAGTGAAACTAGGGGCTGTTTTGGTTTGGATAATTAAAAACTATGATAAACTTTGATTTAAATGTTTTTATTCTGGAAAAATGATTTTTCATATGAACATGAAACTATATCCAAAAATCTTGGTTAAACTCAAAGTGAAAGTATGTTTTTCAAAATGGTCATCAAGATGTCGTTCTTTCGACAAAAATGACTACCTCTTTAGTAATTGACATGTAACTTAAATTTCCAACTATAAACCTATGCTTTTTCTATTTGGATTCTTAAATTAGAGTTCAATATGAAACCATAGCAATTTGATTCACTCAAAACGGATTTAAAATGAAGAAGTTATGGGTAAAACAAGATTGGATATTTTTGATCTTTTTAGCTACGAGAAATGTTTAACAAATCTATACAAATCATATCCTAGCTAACTTATATTGTATTATACATGTATTCTAATATATTATGTAATCTTGGGATACCATAGACACGTATGCAAATGTTTTGACATATCATATCGACCCATGTATATATATTATTTGGAACAACCATAGACACTCTATATGCAGTAATGTTGGAGTTAGCTATACAGGGTTGAGGTTGATTCCAAATATATATATACTTTGAGTTGTGATTTAGCCTGAGACGTGTATACACTGGGTCGTGGATTGATTTAAGATAATATATATCGATTTATTTCTGTACATCTAACAGTGGACAACTAGTTGTAGGTTACTAACGAGGACAGCTGACTTAATACACTCAAATCTTTAAAACATAATAAAAATGGTTGTAATTATATTTTGATCATACTTTGATATATATGTACATATCTGTATAGGTTCGTGAATTGATCCGTGGCCAAGTCTTATTTCTGAGGAAGGAAATATCTGAGAGAGTGAGTTATAGTCCCACTTTTAAAATCTAATATTTTTGGGATGAGAATACATGCAGGTTTTATAAATGATTTATAAAATAGACACAAGTACGTGAAACTACATTCTATGGTTGAATTATCGATATCGAATATGCCCCTTTTTATTAAGTCTGGTAATCTAAGAATTAGGAAACAGACACCCTAATTCACGCGAATCCTTAAGATAGATCTATTGGGCCTAACAAACTCCATCCAAAGTACTGGATGCTTTAGTACTTCGAAATTTATATCATATCCGAAGGGTGTCCCAGAATGATGGGGAAATTCTTATATATGCATCTTGTTAATGTCGGTTACCAGGTGTTCACCATATGAATGATTTTTATCTCTATGTATGGGATGTGTATTGAAGTATGAAATCTTGTGGTCTATTGTTACGATTTGATATATATAGGTTAAACCTATAACTCACCAACATTTTTGTTGATGTTTAAAGCATGTTTATTCTTAAGTGAATACTAAGAGCTTCCGCTGTTGCATACTAAAATAAGGACAAGATTTGGAGTCCATGTTTGTATGATATTGTGTAAAAACTGCATTCAAGAAACATATGTCGATGTAATATATTACTATTGTAAACCATTATGTAATGATCGTGTCTAAACAATATATTTTAGATTATCATTATTTGATAATCTACGTATTACTTTTGAAACCTTTATTGATAAAATAAAGGATATGGTTGTTTGAAAAATGAATGCAGTCTTTGAAAAACGTCTCATATAGAGGTCAAAACCTCGCAACGAAATCAATTAATATGGAACGTTTATAATCAATATGAACGGGACATTTCATATGCAATCGCTCTAACATGCTTTTATACTTATATCTTGCATGAAACTTGACAATTTGACTCACATGCTATATTAATCCAGTCGTAACGAGCCATAGGACTAATTGAACAACTTTGACCGACTTCATACTTTAACGATATTGGTACAACCTATTGTTTAGGTCAAGACTAACATTCGTTCTTGCACACGTTTAAATTGTGAAGTACCTTGATACTCGTGCACTCAAGGTGAAATCATAGTCCCAACTTTTACTCTTTTATACTTATACTTGGGATGAGAAAACATAAACCATTCGTTTTACAAAGTGAACACAAGTACGAAAACAAACATTCTATGTGCGAGTTAGAACAAAAATCCTCAAGTCCAATTATCATTAGTTACACTTGTAGGGTGTAAGCGAGAACTTATGTTGTGTGGCCATACGGGTTTGACGAACCCTCATTCGGACGGTTCGCTACCGTTAGCGGATGAAATATATTTTCGGGTATAGTGTAGGTTCTAACACTATGATTCAGAGGTACCATTCAGTTAAGCCTTGATAATTGGGTGCTCGTGATACAAACAACAACTTTTGAAATGTAAACGATTTGGATAATCACCTTATACTAAATTTTGTGGTTCAATACAATATACTTACTAAACCTATGATTTCACCAACGTTTTCGTTGATATATTTTCTATGTTTTTCTCAGGTCCTTGAATGCTAAGTGATGAAATGTCCCGTTCATATAGATTATAAACGTTTCATATTAATTGGTTTCGTTGCGAGGTTTTGACCTCTATATGTGACGTTTTTCAAAGACTGCATTCATTTTTTAAACAAACCATAACCTTTACTCTATCGATAAAGGTTTAATAGATATAACTTAGATTATCAAACAATGATAATCTAAACTACAACTTTTACACACGACCATTATATAATGGTTTACAATAATATTTTACAACAATTTATTTTCAGAATGCAGTTTTTAAACAATATCATACAAGCATGCTGACTCCAATTCTTGACTTTAATTAGCATGCAACAGCGAAAGCTCTTAACAATCACCTGAGAATAAACATGTTTAAAACGTCAACAAAAAATGTTGGTGAGTTATAGGTTTAACCTATATATCAAATTATAATATTAATAGACCACAAGATTTCATTTTTCATAATAAAGTGCAGGTCTGCTCACTTCTGTAAAATCCATTCATATGATGATTAGGGGTGTTCAAAACCGGATATCCAAAAATTCGAATATCCGAATTTCGGATATTCGAAAATTCGGATAGTGAATTTTGTCATCCGATATCCGAATCTAAAATTTCGGATATCCGATTTTCGGATATCCGAAATTTCGGATTCGGATATCGGATTATCCGAATATCTGAACTTTACTTGATATCAAAGAAATCATATATATGAATTGCATATATCTTAATACAGATCTTTAATTTTTGAAGCTTAAACAACTACCAACATGAAAATGAAGGATTAGTGCCTAAATAAATAGTAAACAAGTAGGAAAAAATGAAAGCTTTTCGTAGTAGATTTGTATACCAAATTAATGGCAGTTAGAACAAGTGGGAATGTAAACTACAAATATACCTACCAAATTAATGGCGGTATCCAGCCTTATAAACATAAACAAATGGGTATATAAACCCCATATATGTCCATGTGCCTGAATTTCGTATATCTCACGAACAATTCGATTGATGAAGATGGGAGATAAGGTAAGAATTGATGAAGGTTAAAGCAGCAATTGATGAAGTGGATGTGTCACTGAGAGCCAACGACAGATATCTCACAAACACAAACTTCAAATAATCAAGATTGATGAAGGTTAAAGTACCGACTAATGAAGATAGAAATATTTAGATCTAGGGATTACGCATCACAGTGATTGATATATCAACATTGCAGCCCAACGATTAATATATGGGCCACTGAAGCAGCCCAACAACCCAATACAACACTAAAATATAACATAAAAAATTAACAAGCATATATATTTTTGAATATTCGGATATCCGAATATCCGAAATTTTTGTAAAATGCTATCCGAAACCTGAATCCGAAAAATTGGATATCCGATTTTCGGATATTCGAAAATCCAGATATCGGATTTTTCGGGTATTTTCGGATCGGGTTTTTGGATTTTTCGGATTGCAAATTCGGATACGGATATTTTGAACACCCCTAATGATGATCACCTGGTAACCGACATTAATAAAAATGCATCTAGCATATCCCCAAACATATAAACCTCATAGATCTATCTTTAGGATTCGCGTCAATTAGTGGACTGGTTCACTAATTCTTAGGTTACCAAGCTAGACCAAAAAGGGATACGCGGTATAACAAATCAATCATAGAATTTAGTTCAAGTACTTGTGTCTATTTTCTAAAATACTTTCAAAACTGCATGTATTCTCATTCCGAAATATTAGATAGTAAAAATGGACTATAACTCACTTTTACAGATTTTCACTTCGTCGAAAAATAACACTTGGCCACTGGTCGATTCACGAACCTATAATAAATATATACATATATCAAAGTATGATAGAAATATATTCATATCATATTTTATTACGTTTTAACGATTTAAGTTGTTAAGTTAGCAGTCCAACGTTAGTAGTCCACAATTAGTAGTCCACAGTTAGTAATACATAAATCAATATATTTTCTCGAATCAATCCACGACCCAGTGTATACATGTCTCAGACTAGATCACAACTCTAAGTATATATATTATTTTAGAATCAACCTCAACCCTTTATATGCTAACTCGAGCATTACCGCGATATAGAGTGACTTACAGTTATTCCAAATAATATATATAGATGATGTCGATATGATATGTCAAAACATTGTATATGTGTCTATGGTCTATCAAGACATGTATAATACAAGAAAGTTAGTTAAGATATAGTTAGTATGGATTTGTTACAAAATTTCACGTAGCTAAAACAAGCAAATTTATCCAATTTTGTTTTACCCATAATTTCGTCGTTAAAAATCTGTTTTGAGTGAATCCGATTGCTATGGTTTCGTATCGAACTTAACTTTATGAAAATAAATAGAAAAAGTGATGGTTTATAGTCAGAGTTATAGGTTACAAATCGTTTTTGTAAGAGGTAGTCATTTCAGTCGAAAGAACGACATCCTGATGACCATTTTGAAAAACATACTTCCACTTTGAGTTTAACCATGATTTTTGGATATAGTTTCATGTTCATAAGAAATATCATTTTTCCAGAAGAAAAACTTTTAAATCAAACTTTATCATAGCTTTTAATAATCTAACCCAAAACAGCCCCCGATTTTACTACAACGGCGTATGTTCGGTTTTACGGTGTTCTTCGTGTTTTCGGGTTTTACATCATTAAGTTAGAATATCATATAGATATAAAACATGTGTTTAGTTGATTTTAAAAGTTAAGTTAGAAGGATTAACTTTGTTTGCGAGCAAGTTTTGAATTAACTAAACTATGTTCTAGTGATTACAAGTTATATTCTTTGAATAAGATAGTTATATATATATATATATATATATATATATATATATATATATATATATATATATATATATATATATATATATATATATATATATATATATATATATATATATATATATATATATATATGAATTGAATGATGTTATGAACATCATCACTACCTCAAGTATAGTATTTAAACCTACTGGAAATGACAAGAAATGATCTAGAGTTTCAAAGGATCTTGGATGGCTTGAAAGTTTTTGAAGTGGAGTCATGACACAAAAATAAGTTCAAGTAAGATTTCTACTCGAATTAAGATTGTTATAGTTATAGAAATTGAATCAAAGTTTTAATATGAGTACTACCTTGAATTAGAGAGATAACCTACTATAAATAGCAAAGGTTTCTTGATCTTGGATGATTACTTGGAATGGATTAGAAAGCTTGGAAGTAAACTAGTAAACTTGAAAGGGTTTTCGAAGTGTTCTTGAGTAGTTGTTTTTATGATGATTATAGATAATAACCAAAACTTGTATTTGATGATTTCTTGCTGGAAAAATAGTAGTTTAGACGTTCATGGAAGAGTGTGTGTGTTTTGAGAGAGAATTGGAAAGAAAATTGGAATGAAATGGACTGAATGATGAGTGGTAAGTGGTGAGTGGTGAGTGGGGTTAAAAGGAGTTCTAGTTAGTTGACTAGTTCATGGTAGAAGTTAAACTTGATTAGTCATGCATGACATAATCAAGAGTGGAATCGCATGCTAGTTCCTATTGGTATATACCCATAGTAAGTACGTCTAGAAACTGTGTATAATACGAGTACGAATACTGAATGAGTACGAGTAGAATTGTTGATGAAAATGAATGGAAATGTAATTGTAACCATTTTTGTTAAGTATGAGTGTTTTGTATATGTCTTGAAGTCTTCCAAAAGTATATTAATACATCTTAATACACTATATGTATATACATTTTAACTGAGTCGTTAAGTCATCGTTAGTTGTTACATGTATGTGTTGTTTCGAAGCCTATAAGTTAACGATCTTGTTAAATGTAATTAATCCATTGTTTTTGTACTTAATGAGATGTTAAATTGTTATGTTAACATAATAACATGGTGTATTAATATATCTTAATATCATATATATATGTTAAAATGATATTACAACGATAATTGTTACATATATATATATTGTTTCGAAATCCTTAAGTTAGTAGTCTCATCTTATTCATATAACTCTTTGTTAATATATTTTGTGAGATACTTACTTATCCTAATATCATGTTATATATATAATATATATATATATATATATATATATATATATATATATATATATATATATATATATATATATATATATATATATATATATATATATCATGTCGTTTTTACAAGTTTTAACGTTCGTGAATCACCGGTCAATTTAGGTGGTCAATTGTCTACATAAAACTCATTTCAATTAATCAAGTCTTAACAAGTTTGATTTCTTAACATGTTGGGAATATTTAATCATGTAAATATAATTATATATATGTATATATATATATATATATATATATATATATATATATATATATATATATATATATATATATATTTGAAGTTGGTATATCACCCCACGTTCAAAAATTTATAAAATCTAATATTTAAAACGTTAGAAAACTATAAAAACTATTACAATACTGAAATAAGTATTAAAAGTAGTAACATTACAAATAATAAAATAAATAAGACTAAGGTTGATTCTGATTGTACCAGAAGGGGTTCCAAGGTTCGTGGTATATGTTTTGATACGCTTGGAATGGGTCATATATAGGAAAAGGTGGTTGTGTATCGTCGGTCCATGGAGAAAAATAGGCCGGTTCAGTAGGAATGTAGTTCCTAACTTAGGAGGCTAAATAGGCTTTGATATATTCTTGATGATATTGCCAAGCCTGAAACTCACGTTGCATAGCCTGATTGTATGCACTTTGGGCCATTATTCTTTCTATATCTGTCATTTGGTTCCCTCCACCCGCATTACCTTGCTCCTGATCTCGTTCTACCTATGGATGCGCGCCATCATATGGTACTGTAGCGTTATGTCATTTCTTTAAAACCTTTACACCATGATACACGAGTAAATCAATTCTATCACGGGGTTCTGGTACTGCAACTAATAATCCCCCCTGACTTCTATCCACATTGAGATACTCAGCAATTAAAGTAATAAAAATTCCACCTCCTATTATACTATTATATCGCATACCCCTTACCATTACTGATGTTATGCGAGGTGTATATGAAATAGTTATATTTTTATTGCCAAATACTATTAAATACGATACAATTTTGCACAAGTTATTTATTTATTTATTGAATGGATATACCTAAACCTTGCTACAACACTATAGGTAGTGTACCTAATCGTAAAGTAGTGTAGTTTTTAGTAAGTCCAGTTCGTTCCGCAAGGAGCTAGCCAAGTTTAACGCTATATTTTTAAACTATATTTGTGACCGGTTTGTCAATTTTATGTCTTAAGTCACAATTAAAACCTAATGTAAAATATTAAATATACAAATGACTTAATTTAAGGCGTAAAGTAAATGACGATAAATAAAAATGCGATAATTGAAAGTACGATAATTAAAAGTGCAATAAATAAAATGACAGTAAATCAAAGTGCGATGAGTTATAAAATAAAGGAATTATGCTTATTTAAACTTCCGTAATCATGATGTTTGACGTATTAATTTTAATTTATTACCATGGGTTAATTGTCCTTTGTCCTGGATTATTTGATATGTCCATCTGGTTTTTGTCCATAACAGTCCATCAGTCATAAATATAAAGTGCGAGTGTCCTCGTCAAATTATCCTTATACCCGAAGTCAAATATTCCAACTAATTAGGGACTTAAACTGTAATAAGGTTTTAATACATTGTTAATGATTACACCAGGTTATCGACTGTGTGCAATCCAAGGTTTTAATACTTTATTAACAATTACACCAAGTGTCCTTGTATGTAATCCACCCCTGTTTTAATGAGTCCATTGACTATTAATCCATCCCCGTGTCCGGTTAAATGAACGATTATTAGTATTTATAAATATCCTGCTCATCGTGTCCGATCGAGTGTATATGGTTATTTATAGATACGTTAAATTGTAAATCTCTATATTAAATTAACGAACTATCATTCAGTTAAACAAATATAAAGCCCATTAATAGTCCATAGTCCAATTTCCACAAGTGTCGGTCTTTTGTCCAAACCCCAATTATGGTACAAAGCCCAATTACCCAATCTTAATAGTTAGCCCAACATCACGATTACTTCGGCTTAAATAAGCATAATAATAACTTAGCTACGAGACATTAATTTAAAAAGGTTGAACATAACTTACAATGATTATTAATGGCGTGGTATTACACAAACAGAGTTTCGACTTACAAACTTAAAACATTCGCTAACATAACCTTATTATTATTAAAATTATAATTAAAATATAAATATAAATATATTGAGAGAGTAAGAGATTAGAAAAAAGGTGTACTAAACTCGTCCGAAAAATGCTGAATTTATAGACCTGGCCAGGCTTTTGGGGCCATGAGATTGCATGGGCTTCCTTTGCATCTGCCATGCGATCGCATTGAGTCTTGGGACAGCTCACAATCTTTTATTTTCTTGTTTGCCGACGGTTTTTATTTTAATATATAAATAAAATATATATATATATATATATATATATATATATATATATATATATATATATATATATATATATATATATATATATATATATATATATATATATAATTTATAGAATTATTTATATATTATATTATATTCTTGTGCATAGTTGACTTGTAATTTTAGGTCCGCTGTGTCGCGCGTTGATAGTTGGTTCATGTCCCGGTTCCGGATTTTCGAACGTCCTTGCGTACTATTTGATATCTTGTACTTTGCGTTTCGCGGCTCGTACTCTTGTAACTTTTAGATGTTTCTCATCAATAAATTGAACCACTTGGATTGTACTTTGTATTCTTTAGCATTTTGGTCGTTTGCGTCTTCAAATCGTCGAATCTGTCTTTTGTCTTCACCTTTTATTATTTAAACGAATATCACTTGTAAATAGAACAATTGCAACTAAAAGCTTGTCTTTTTTGAAGGATAATGCTATGAAATATATGTTCGTTTTTAGCATTATCAAATATTCCCACACTTGAGCGTTGCTTGTCCTCAAGCAATATAGAACTTGAATATAACTTTACTAGAATCACTTCTTTATTCTTCACACTTTGTACATTAGTGATTTTAATACGGCGGTATGAACAATGGTAGTAACGATGTGGTTTACAATCCCACATGACTATAAAAATTTAGATCCTTTAAGGAAATTGAATCTTTATGAAAACATTTGATCTTTTTTTGAAAATTTAATCTAGCTTTTACCCTAGATAAGTTTTTCAGAATAACCCTTCACCGGTGTTTGCAAATTATTTTTGTGGGTTTTTTGGGTTTCAGATTTGAAAATTTTAGCTCAAAACTTATGGTTTTGTGTCACCCACTTGCTAACCTTGTATTGGGAAAGCAACACGTCCAGTTTACTTGCTCCATATATTACCTTTCGATAAACTACCGTCTGGTTGTAAAGGAAAACGTTGAACAAGTAATTGTTAAGGCAATGTCCCGTGACATGCTTTTGATTATGGTCTATAACGTGTTGGATGCAACTACTATCCTTTGTAGGAGCAATAGTAAAGATCACCCTATAGTTTTTCGGTCTGGCGCAAGATCCTATCTTTGACCATGCTATGCAACCATCGTTCTTACAGTTGACACCCGATTTGGTTCAGGTGACCTAATGAATTCCGGTGAATTCTTAAGATTTTACGTGCAATGGTAATGAACGCATTGAAAATAGGGTTTTCAGAAAACAAATCGGTTTGTAATTTGATCAAAATATTTTCTCGTTCAAGCTCGAGTTTAGATATCATCGAACTCCATGAGTTTGAATTCTCAATCTTTAAGGTCAATCTCAAGGATTGAGTAATATCAGGCTTAAAAGCTGATTTTTGATCTTTTAAGGAGATTATCCTTTCTGGGGATCTGATTCATTAGTCTTATAAGCTAATTTTCACGGTGCCACCCCATTGTACGAGACAGATCCTCTCATGGTTAGGATAAGTCTGACCACTTGGCGACCCTGTTTGATGCTGAGGTCCGTGGATTTCCAGCTGATTTTCGAGAAAACTTTTCAAGATTTTTCGTAGACTCTACAACTGGTCTGGACGACAACTTCCTGACCTAAATCAAGAAGCGCGTGTCTTTTTCTCGGAAGACTGTACTTCCTTATAAATTCTATTTATATTACAATAAACTGCATAAAACTGATTAATATTGTCCAAAACAAAAGTATCTTTAATTATTTGTACAAAAATATGTGATATATGTTCTAAATAACTTGGTAAATTTTTTCCACACTTGGCTTTTATTTTTCTTTCTTTGCCTTTTTATTCTCCTCTATTCCATTTTAAATGAATTCAAGCGTTTTGGGTTGTTTCTCAATTTATGTCCTTTCCGAGGTAACAATAATTTCGGTGTTAACACCTAGTTTTATCGTTCATAAATATGTAGAAACATGATTTTGAATTCATTTATTTGAATTTTTTTTTTCCAATTTTACTAGAATTGAGTAGTCAGTATATAAGACTAGGGTTGTTCTTTATTATCAGAGAGTACTAGATTCTAATACAACTACCGCGTTACTAGTATTTTTAATGGTAACCAAGTGTTTAAATTAAAATTTTAAAACCCGAAAAAATTTAACCCCTTCTCACACTTAAGATCTTGCAATGACCTCATTTACAAGAAATCAGTAACAATTTAAATTATTGAGGGTGATTAGCGTAAAATATGATTAAAATTTTACCAAAGTTTCCAAACATATTGTTGTTTGTGTTGAATGATAAATGGTGCACATCATTTGTTCATTCCTGCAGTTGTTATTTCACATATATTTTGCATCTTGTCGTCAAAATTAGTTGCTTTTGCTGAACTTAATGCCAGTCTTTTGAAAATGCGCTGTTTTACCCTGTTGTGTACATGAAATAAAATACATACAATACAAATATAAATATGCATGGTATTTTGAAATGGGACTTAATATCCAACTTTCAAATTACAAAAATGAAATATTAGTACAAAATAATAAAAATATTAAACATTACATTAAAGTATCAAAATGTTAAATGTTTAGCATAAATAGATAAAAATAATAAAAGAGAAGACATCACCAATGGAACACTATTGATTTGGATAGGGGTTCCAGTTCATATCATCGCTCGGGTTCCATGGTTGGTGATAGGTGTTCTGGTAGGCGTGATTGGGGTCGTATAGGTCATAGGGTGGTCGCATGTCGGGCTGATGTGGTGGATAGTAAGCAGGTCGAGTCGGGATGTAGTTATTTGTTACCTGATATGATAGCTGTCTCATGATTTGGTGCTGATGAACTTTCCAGCTATCGTGTTGGCTTCGCTTGGAAGTCTCATACTCATTCGCGGCTTTCCACAGCTCATACCGATGATACTTATCCTGGTTATTCATTTCTACTTCATCTACATGCTGGAAGACATCAGTATAACTATCCCTAATGACATCCCTAATGTCATCTGCTTCCTTCATCTCCTCATCCGAACTCTCTCTACCTGTGGTTGGGTGCCATGATATGGTATTGGCATATTATGCCTCCGTTTTAGTACCTTTGCACCCTGATAAACCTGCAAGCCTATGCTCTCGGCTTGTTCCTCAATCTCCACCATCGGAACCCCATGTTCTTTATCTTTACCTAAGTACTCTCCAATGAGAGTAACAAAAATACCACCCCCTATAATACTTCCTGCTTGCATACCCTCAACCACTTTAGATAAATAGTGGCCTACGCAATAAGGAATGTTAACAAAGCTCCTCGGGTCTAGAATACACTTAAGGTAAAATAAATCGTTTAGGGTCATTTTTTCTTTGTTTCTACCCCGTTGTGTAATCGAGTTCGCTAAGAATCTATGTATTATCCGGAGCTCTGCTCTATCAATATCTAAGTAGGTGTGTCTTCCACCCCGCGTAAATTCCCTAAATTTTGGCATACGCCTCCATATGGCGTTAGCGTCAAAATTCCTATCTACTCTTTCACCTTCAGTAATTAAACTATTACAATCAGGTGTAATAATCTCAGCGGGGGTGTAGATTAATAGAGCTCTAGCCATGTCCAACATGGACATTCTATACATTGTACCTCCTAAAAGAAATCTATTAAAACTTTTATCTCCTATCATAGTAACTTCATTATTTAACTCTATAGTGCTAATCAATTCAACACACCATTCTCTATATATAGTTCTTCGAGTAGTAAATAAGCGGATCCAATCGTTAAATGTAGAGCTACCATACCTCTGGACTAGTAAATCCCTAACCGGTTCAGCTAGGTAAAGCGCTTCCAAAGGCTCCCAATCGATTACCCGAGGCATTTCAATATTTTTGCTGTAAAGAATGTGCATGTTCTTTTGAAATTTTGGGTATTCTGTCCAACAACGATCGAATCTTAGGTTGGGATGTAACTGTTGGTCATCGATAAGTGAGTGCACAATCCTCGGGTGAGGCTGAAACTGACGATAATGAGTGTAAAACAGTGGTTCCGGCTCATAATAAAGCATGTGTTAATCATTATGTTGTTGTTCAGGTTGTGGTTCCGGTAGTTGTTCTTGATCAGGTTCTTGTTCATGATGTCTAGACGATGATGCACCGTCTGTATCTGTATTTCTCTGCAAAACACATTAAACACAAAATTTGTGCATCCAAATATGCATTAGTGTTAGCAAAATAATAAATTAAAATAATTACAATAACATGTTTAATTCATATTAAACTTATACTCATTTTCATATTTTTATCAATTTTACAATTTCTCAAATAAGCACATATGAAGGTATACAAAGTTCATAAGCATTTAACTCAAATAACATGTCAAAATAATCATTACTAGCAATTAAACAAGTCTCAAATAGCAATTATATCAAAATAATCAAGTTCATGAATTTTAGACTTAAAAAGTCCACTTTAATTCTCAAAAATCATGTTTAGGATCAATGTTTGGATCAATTAACAACCTAAACATGTTACACTACTTAATTTAGCAATAATCCATAACAAAAATCAGCCATAATCTGTTTATATCAATAAGGTCCAAATTGCTCAAGAACACAACCCTAGATTTCTAAAAATTTTGAAGTTTAAGGCTTCAAATCATGACAAATAGCATCAATCTAGGTTATACAAGCATAATATACTAACAATATAACTCTAATTAAGCTAGAAATCATCAAAATTAACTTAGGTAAAATAGTTGTAATTATCACTAAAACTGAGAAATTTAAGAGTTTAGGGGTGAAATTTCTACCTTTTTGCTTCCCCATCTGAAGAAAGGCATGATTATAGCGGATTATAGCACTAAATTTCGGTGAATTTGGTTGAAAAATGATGATTTTAGGTGATGTTTTGTGAGAGTTTTCGTGTGTTTGTGTGTGTATTGTGAAGACAGAGAACCAGATCGTGCCTTTTTGTTTCTGCCCAGTTTTTCTGTCCCATGCGATCGCATGGTTTCACAGTTCAAACCCCATGCGATCGCATGAGGTGTATTTTTTTTTTAAATAAAAACCTTATACTTATGAAACAAAAATTAATTAATTTTAAAATTTTGTTTTTGTTAACACCTATTTCCTTATGAGGTAAGGCTTAGTGTGTCAACAAGATACTAGAAGTAATCTAGCTTTAGGAGGGCGGAGTGTTGCCGATTGATTTTTACCCTTGGGAAATAATCCATGCAGACCCGGTTCACAAGTGTAGAAACTTGTGGGGTGGCTTAATCAATCTGTCGTCCGTAGAGCGTAAAAGTACTAGCTGGATGACTTCTAGTGAGAGAAAGTAGAGAGAGAAAGAGAGAGGTGAAGTCTCAGCTCTCAAAATTATCAGAATGTCTGAACTGTGTAAAATGACGACCCAAGGGGTCTATTTATAGTGTCAGATCCACCAGATTGTTCGGGGGACACGTGTCAGATGATGATACGTTCTGTTATTCGTGATCCGAAATTTATGCTGAAGGTGGCGTTCTCCGGCCAGGGCTTACGCGCTAGGTGGCCTTCAGGGCTTACGCATGACGGAGCAGCCTGTACAGTGGAGAACGTTGGATGGACAACTCCCCGAAACTGTTGTTTCCAGCCTTCCTGATGCTACTTTTATGCAACCATTATGCCTTTTATGTATGTATACGATAGGATACACCATTAGTTTTCTTTTAGAATGAGGGTGTTTCGGATCGTTGTCATGTAGTTGTCGGTAAAAACCGTCATGCCCTCGAAAACTCCTAACTCCTCTAACATTGGTGGGATGTGGAAGTTTAGCAATTACATCTACTTTAGCTTTATCCACTTCAATTCCTTCCTTTCAAATTTTATGACCAAGAACGATGCCTTCTTTAACCATGAAATGGCTTTTTCCTAATTAAATACTAGATTTGATTGCTCGCATCTAATAAGCATTCGTTCAAGATTAACTAGACATGATTCAAAAGTATCACCGAAGACTGAAAAGTCATCCATGAAAACTTCCATGCATTCTTCTATCATGTCATGAAAAATTTCCATCATGCACCTTTGAAAGGTTGCAGGGGCATTGCAAAGTCCAAATGGCATGCGTTTGTAAGCAAAAGTACCATAAGGGCACGTGAAGGTAGTTTTCTCTTGGTCCTCGGGTGCTATTGGAATTTGAAAATATCCGGAAAAACCATCAAGAAAACAATAGTAATTGTTCCCAGCTAACCTTTCCAACATTTGATCAATGAAAGGTAAGGGAAAGTGATATTTTCTGGTGGCGTCATTTAATTTTCTATAATCAATACAAACACACCATCCCGTTACAGTCCTAGTAGGAATAAGCTCATTTTTTTCATTTGTGATGACAGTCATGCCACCCTTCTTAGGTACACATTGAACTGGGCTTACCTATGGACTATCAGAGATTGGATAAATTAAACTTGAATCTCGCAGTTTAATAATTTCTTTCTTAATAACATCTTACATATTAGGATTTAGTCTTCGTTGGCGTTGCACATATGTTTTATGACCTTCTTCCATAAGGATTTTATGTGTGCAATACGAAGGACTTATGCCTTTAATGTCATGAATCTTCCATGCAATAGCTGGTTTATGAGCTTTTAGCACAGAAATGAGTTAAGATTTTTCATTTTTAGTAAGGGAAGACGATATTATTACAGGTAATTCAGATTCACCATGTAAATAAGCATAATTCCAAATTGGTTGGAAGTGGCTTTAACTCTAATGTCGGTGGTTCTTCTATCGATGATTTATATCAATATCTGTCTTCTTCTTTTAGCATTTGAAGTTCTTCTATTGTTGGTTCATATTCATTAGTCATGAGTGCAGCTAACATTTCAGCTTCATCAATTAGTTCAATTCCTTCTCCTAAAGAACATTCTCCCGTTCCTTGTAATTCTGGAAATTCTTCTAATAATTCTGCATGTTGAATCTATAGTTTGAATAAAATAACATGTATCATCTGCAGATTGCGGTTGTTGCATGGCTCTATTAACAGAAAAGGTAACACTCTCGTTCTCTATACTTAGGGTCAGTTTCTTACCGAACACGTCTATTATTGCTTTAGCCGTGTTTAAGAATGGTCTTCCTAATATGAGAGGAACTCGAGAATCTTCTTCCATGTCCAGAATAAAAAAATCTACTGGAAATACTAAAGTACCAACTTTAACTAGCATGTTCTCCATTATCCCTCTAGGATATTTTACTGATCAATCGGCTAGTTGTATGCTTATTCGTTTTGGTTTCAATTCTCCAAGGTCTAGTTTAGCGTATAATGAATACGGCATTAAATTTATACTAGCACCTAAGTCTGCCAATGCTTCTATTGAACTAAGACTACCCAGAAAACATGGAATTGTGAAACTTCCTGGATCTGAAAGTTTTTCTGGTAGCTTATTCAACAGCACTGCAGAACAATTAGCATTCATTGTAACAGCCGAAAGTTCTTCCATTTTCTTTCTATTTGTGATTAGATCTTTCAGAAATTTAGCATATCTTGGCATTCCTGAAATCACATCAATGAAAGAAAGATTTACATTTATTTGTTTAAACATATCCAGGAATTTGGATTGCTCGGCTTCAAGTCTTTCTTTTCTCATTTTACTTGGGTAAGGAAGCGGTGGTTGGTATGGTTTAACATAAGGTTTAGCCTTAACTGTGTTATCTTCATTAACCTTTTTAACTACCTGTTCTATTTCCTTCTCTTGATCAGATTGTGGTGCTTGTGGAGTAGGAATAGAGTCATTAGAAATTACAGGTATTTCAGGTGGTTTAAGTGTAATACCACTTCTTGTGGTAATAGCTTTAGCTGTTTTATTTCGGGGGTTAGCATTTGTATCGCTAGGTAAACTTCCCGGTTTTCTTTCACCTATCAACCTTGCTAGGTTGCTTACTTCTTGTTCCAGATTTTGAATAGAAGCTTGTTGATTTCTAAATGCTTGAGTATTTTGTTCATTAGTTTTTTTCTGAGATGTGAAAAACTGCGTTTGAGATTCAACTAGCTTCGAAATCATATCTTCTAAATTTGGCTTTTTATCATTGGTTTGTGGTGGTTTATTTGGAAAAATAGGTCTTTGATGATTGTAAGTATTATTGGATACTTACTGATTGCTAGGACCTTGTTGGTTGTTGTATGGAATATTTCGGTTATAATTCTGGTTTTGATTGTAGTTTGGTCTTGGCGGTTGATAATAACCTTGGTAATTATTTCCAGGCCTTTGGTTTATATATGAAATATTCTCTTTTTGTTCCATTGTTTGCTCAATACTGAGACAATCTTTTGTCAAACGTAGTCCTCCACACTGCTCACAACTAATTCGTATTGCGTGAATATCCTTAGTCATCTTTTCCATTCGTCTCTCGAAAGCATCTATCTTTGCGGAAATGGAATCAAAGTCATGGCTAGAATCGGTTCTAGCCGCTTTAGATGATCTAACGATGTCTTTTTCTTGATGCCACTCATGTGAGTGAGAAGCAGTGTTATCAATAATTTTGTAAGCTTCAGTTGCGGTTTTCTTCATAATGGAACCATCAGCTGCTATATCGATGTCTTTTCTTGTAGTGATGTCGCATCCTTGGTAGAATATTTGTACTATTTGATAAGTGTCTAAACCATGTTGCGGACATCCTCTTAACAACTTTCCAAATCTTGTCCATGCCTCATATAATGTTTCATTTGGTTTTTGTGTGAACGTAACTATTTCTCCTTGAAGTCTCACAGCTTTAGATGCCGGAATGAATTGTTTAAGAAAATTTTCAACTAAAACATCCCATGTATCAATCGCCCCTTCAGGTAACGATTCTAACCAATCTTTGGCTTCCCCCTTTAAAGTCCAGGGAAATAACATGAGATAGATCTGTTCATCCTCAACTTCTCTGATTATAAATAAAGTACAGATCCTATTAAAGGTACGAAGATGTTCGTTTGGATCTTCCTTCGGCGCACCACTAAATTGGCATTGATTAGTTACCATGTGTAGGATTTGTCCTTTGATTTCATAATCTGGTGCATTAATGTCTGGTTGAGTAATTGCGTGACCTTGGCCAGTGCGTTTAGTCCTCATTCGGTCTTCCATACTTAGAGGTTTCAGATTTTCCATGATTGAAATTGTTGAATCTGAATCACTAGAGGATTCTGATTTAATAATTTCTTCCTCGACAATCTCTGGATGAGTGATTTGTGGTTCAGGAGGAATGATTAGTGGTTCAGGATCTCTGAATTGTCCCTGAATATCCTCCGAATTCTCAATTGTGAGGTCGGGTTCAAAAAATGGATTATCGAAAATTTGAATTGGAGTACTTGGTCTACTGGATGACGATTCTAAAGAAAAATCAACGGCAACAATGTTGGCCAGATGTCTTGATCGAGTTACAGGTGGTGAACGTATGAAAGGTGGTGAACGTTTTGCTCGGTGCATTCACTGAATATCCTATTAGTTATAAAAGATAAAAATTATATAAGTTATCAAATTAATAGACTTTTCTGATTTTGCCCACGTTTCGAATAGCCAAAAGATGCAGCAGGTAGCCTGGACCCTTTAAATCGGAAGCCCACAACTCGCCACTAACAAATCCAACTATTACTACGAACCAAAAATTTTTGGATGTTTATCAATTTAACCACTTAAAATAATTTTTCGTCGAAATTTAAAGAAAATAAAGAAAATTCTATGTCCTAAAAACTAGAGCGTCGAGAAATAAGAAAGAAAAAGAGTGCGTCGAAAAACGTCGAAAAATAAAAGGTCGAAAAATAATAATGAGAAAGTAGCGCGTCGAAACTTAAAAGTCTAAAAATTTAAATATTAAAACTTGCTTTAAAGATATTAAAGCTTAAAGGAATTCTATATCCAAAACGGCAATAAATTAAAAAGGCACTAAAACTTATTTAAAACTAAAGCGATAAACGACGTCGTAAAATTCTAAAGCGTCTAAGTCTTAGTCTAAAGAAAAAGAACTTAAGGGATTTTACGGCAAATCTTAAGAATCTAGAGATATAAAATAACTACGGCAAAATTGTGACGACCCGAAAATTTCAGACCAAATTTAAACTTAATCTTTATATTAATTCGACACGATAAGCAAAGTCTGTAATGTTGAATCTCAAAAATTTTGAACTGTTGCATATATTCAATTACCTTTCGACTGCTCTCGGCGATTCACGAACAATTAATTGTAAATAGTTATGTGTGTATATGTATATATATAAATGGAAATTGGAAAAATAATTTGAAACATTATATGTTGTTGTATTTAAAATTAATTATGTAAAAATAGAAGATATTATAATAATTATTATTTAAAGCATAACTATATATAAATAAAGTATATTAAAAATAAATATTAAATGATTGTAATACTCGTTGGACGTTTCGATTATTATTTAGACAAGTTAAAATTTCAACTTATGTGATTTTAAAAATAAACGGTGATCCGAAAATAAGTTATATCGATTTTAGCTTTATTAAAAATATAATTAAATACACTGAGTTAAGTTTTAATACTCCGGACATATTATTTGGAACTGAAAATAAATATTTGACAAATCTTTTTGATTAGGTTTCATACAGTTAATGACTACAATAAATAAATGGATTTAATTTTAAAATATGGGATTTCTCTGAATTAAATTTATCCGTAACTGTTTAGCAATTGACGCAATATAATGAGTCGTGTAAAAGTGTCGGCAAACACCTCTTAAATATCTTGCGAATTATTTGATGGAATTACTGTTTCATATGAATTATTTGAGGGAATTATAGTTTCATACTTTTCCTTTATCAATATCTCAATATAATTACGTTTACATATACATTGCATTTCACATATGCATATTCATCTTCTTCCTCCTTCTATTGTGTTAGCCTAAGGAAACCAACCCCAAACTTCACCCTCATGCGTTTGATTTTCTTTCTTATTATCAAGCCTCAAACAACACCTCACAAACGGCAACCCTCACAATCATAAATCGCCACAACCATCTTCACCATGAACAACCCATAACCATCTTCGAAAACCTTGGTTCCTACATATTTCTGCTTGTTTTGTTCAAACACCCATAAACCCAGTTAACTCTTATTAAATGGATCGACCATCACCTCCCTTCTACTACTTCTGTTCTCTATTATTTATTGGTGAACACCAAAACTAAACCAAGCTCCAACACCTGCTGTTGCTATGATTTTTTTTAGCTATTAACCGAGAACCATGAACACCTCCTTGAAACCCAAAATAGTAAAAATCTGCTGCAACCTATGTTTATGTTTTCTGTGATAAACCTTCGTGTAAACAACCCTATCTTCAACACCACTTGCAACACCATCAAAAACCATGTGAAAACAATCTGTTTCTCCTTCGATTCAAAGACAACAATCACCACAAACCTCTTCAAATCCATTTAGATTATCACCGCTACTTTCATCCTGTTCCTTTTACCGATCACCAAACAACTATAAAAGTTACTGCTATTGTTTTTCTATTGGGGGATAAAACATGAAGAAGGTGAAGCACGATGATAAATGAAAGTGACAATGAATATATGATTACAACCCCTATGTTTATGTCGTCTTTCTATTCCTATTACTTTCACTGTTATTACTGCACGTTTTCCTCTCTACTTCTTTAACCTTTCTGTTATTCGAACAACTCAGCCATCAACACCTGTTAATATTATCGCTGTATACTTTTTTGTTGTGTTGATCAAGCAACACAAACCACTAGCAAATACCCCAACTAAATACTATAGAACCTGCAACGAAAAGCATTTGCACGAAAACCACCACCAGGAAACTGTTACAGCCTTTTCAGCCTCAGGATCGAGCTGTTACAACTGCTGTTTACTTATTACTGTTAATCCTTCAAGCTAGTTTCTGTCAATGATGAAGGTACAATAAGGATGATGATATTGATGATACTCATAACCATACGTAAATATTAATTTATTTATACAAGCTTTATAAAAGGAATTGTCGGTAGCTTGTCTGTTTGATATTGATAATGGAATATGACTAGATAGTGATGTAGATGGTAACCATGATATAGATATACAATTGATTACATTGAAAATGACAGGATTCAACAATACAAATTAGACTTTAAGTGGGCTTAGACAATCACATTTATGGGCCGTAAAAACTTGTGTTAGTGGGCTGCTAGTAACAATGGACTTAGATTGCCATTTTAAGTGGGCTGCTGCAGGCCCTTTAAGCATAATAAAATCATAACAGACGCTAGTTACCTTGTTTCCTGTTTCTTTTCTACAACAGTGACGAGTTGATTATGGTAGTGGATGTGATCAGGGTTGCGGTGGTGATATTGTTAAATGATGGTGATGTACGATCATAATAATGATAATTGATATAATGAAAACGTGGGTGCGATACTTATGATGATGATAAAGACGATTAGATGATGGTGTTATGTGTCACGTACGACTTCATGATCAAGATGATGATGTTAGTTAAGTGATGATAGTTATGTATTGTGTTATGGGGTATGTTGGTGATGATGAAGTTAGATTATTAATATGATCTCAGGTGATGTTAAAATGGTGGATGATGATTTGAATGATGATGATAATCATAGTGTTCGAATATCATTATGATGATCGTTGAGGTGATGATGATATATGGATGAGGAATATAGATGACAATGATAGACCATAGGGATGACGATAAGGGTTAGGTTAATAATGATAAGTGTAGATGATGGTAAGAATTCACGGTCGATTTAATTTTGATAAAGGAGATGAATACGGAAATTAAGGTTAAAAATAATTATGTACAAATAATAATTAGAAAAAGAGAAACAGATGGTTGGTTAGGGGTGTTTGTGTTTAATCAAGAGGTCGCGGGTTCGACTCCGGGCAGTGGCATTTTATTTTTAGAAGCTTGTTTCTTCAAAGGTTGTATTCTAAAATTTTTATTATTATTATTATTATTATTAGTATTTTCATTGTTATTATCATTATTAACATTATTTTAGTATTATTATAAATATTATTTTAACAAAAGATAATTATATAAAGATATAAATATTACATACATCATAAGTATATCTAAAGTTATTACTTTCATATATTATATAAAAATAACATATATAGATATATATAACATTTGAAATAATAAATACATTACCATTTTAAATAAGTAATATATTATATAATTAACATATATAAACTGGTTTGATTACTATTACATGTTAATTAGAGGTGTTAATATATATACTTGATATAGGTTCGTGAATCCGAGGCCAACCCTGCATTGTTTAGTTCTGTCGTATGCATTTTTTTACTACAAAATATCGTATGGTGAGTTTCATTTGCCTTTTTACCCTTTATATTTTTGGGCTGAGAATACATGCGCAATTTTTATAAATGTTTTACGAAATAGACACGAGTAATTGAAACTACATTATATGGGTGAATGATCGAAGCCGAATATGCCCCTTTTGCTTGGTAACCTAAGAATTAGTAAACCGATCTACTAATTGACGCGAATCCTAAAGATAGATCTATTGGGCCTAACAAACCCCATCCATGGTTGCGGATGCTTTAGTACTTCGATGTTGTTTTATCATGTCCGATGGATGTCCCGGAATGATAGGTGATATTCTTATATGCATCTTGTTAATATCGGTTACCAGGTGTTCACCATATGAATGATTTTTGTCTCTATGAATGGGACGTATATTTATGAGAACTGAAAATGAAAACCTTGTGGTCTATTAAAATAATGGAAATGATTATTTATGTTAAACTAATGAACTCACCAACCTTTTGGTTGACACTTTAAAGCATGTTTATTCTCAGGTATGAAAGAAATCTTCCACTGTGTATTTGCTCATTTTAGAGATATTACTTGGAGTCATTCATGATATATTTCAAAAGACGTTGCATTCGAGTCTTTGAGTTCATCAAGATTATTACTAAGTCAATTATATTTGGATATATTATAAAATGGTATGCATGCCGTCAACTTTCGATGTAATGAAAGTTTGTCTTTTAAAAACGAATGCAATGTTTGTAAAATGTATCATATAGAGGTCAAGTACCTCGCGATGTAACCAAATATAATGTATTCGTCCAGATGGATTAGGACGGGTCATTATAAAAATACTAAGTTACGAACTAATTATGAACGATAAAAATACAAATTACAAATTAAACTAATAAAAAGATACAAAAGTTACAAATAAAACTTAAAGTTATAAAAATACAATTTTTATAAATATATTTTTTTATATTATTATTTTATAAAAGTATTAATTTTATAAATTAATAAAACTAAATAAAACTTAATATTACAAATTAAAAAATAAAACTATAACTAATATTAAAAACTAATTAATTAATTAAAACCTAATTAGAGTTAATTAATAATTAATAATACTCTATAACCCTAATTCGATGGTCAAAGGTTTCAGACCAGTCTTTTCAATCCATGCGATCGCATGGAGTGTTTGTTATATTGTCATGCGGTCGCATAACCTGCGGATCCAGTTCAAATATTTGGGCTGCTACAGTGTCGGCCCGATTCAGTAGGAATGTAGTTCCTACCTTAGGAGGCTAAATAAGCTTTGATATATTCTTGATGATATTGCCAAGCCTGAAACTCACGTTGCATAGCCTGATTGTATGCACTTTGGGCCATTATTCTTTCTATATCTGTCATTTGGTTTCCTCCACCCGCATTACCTTGCTCCTGATCTCGTTCTACCTGTGGATGCGCCCCATCATATGGTGCTGCAGCGTTATGTCATTTCTTTAAAACCTTTGCACCATGATACACGCGTAAATCAATTCTATCACGGGGTTCTGGTACTGCAACTAATAATCCCCCCTGACTTCTATCCACATTGACATACTCAGAAATTAAAGTAATTAAAATTCCACCTCCTATTATACTATTATATCGCATACCCCTTACCATTACTGATGTTATGCGAGGTGTATACGAAATAGTTATATTTTTATTGCGAAATACTATTAAATACGATACAATTTTACACAAGTTATTTATTTATTTATTGAATGGATATACCTAAACCTTGCTACAATACTATAGGCAGTGTACCTAATCATAAAGTAGTGTAGTTTTTAGTAAGTCCGGTTCGTTCTGCAGGGAGCTAGCCAAGTTTAACGCTATATTTTTAAACTATATTTGTATATATATATATATATATATATATATATATATATATATATATATATATATATATATATATATATATATATAAGTATTATTATTATTATTATTATAAAAAGGGGGGTTTTTACCGTTTAGTGACCGGTTTGTCGATTTTATGTCTTAAGTCACAATTAAAACCTAATGTAAAATATTAAATATATAAATTACTTAATTTAAGGCATAAAGTAAATGACGATAAATAAAAATGCGATAATTTAAAGTACGATAATTAAAAGTGCAATAAATAAAATGACAGTAAATAAAAGTGCGATGAGATATAAAATAAAGGAATTATGCTTATTTAAACTTCCGTAATCATGATGTTTGACGTATTAATTTTAATTTATTACCATGGGTTAATTTTCCTTTGTCGTGGATTATTTGATATGTCCATCTGGTTTTTGTCCATAACAGTCCATCAGTCATAAATATAAAGTGCGAGTGTCCTCGTCAAATTATCCTTATACCTGAAGTCAAATATTCTAACTAATTGGGGACTTAAACTGTAATAAGGTTTTAATACATGTTAATGATTACACCAGGTTATCGACTATGTGCAATCCAAGGTTTTAATACTTTATTAAAAATTACACCAAGTGTCCTTGTATGTAATCCACCCCTGTTTTAATGAGTCCATTGACTATTAATCCATCCCCGTGTCCGGTTAAATGAATGATTATTAGTATTTATAAATATCCCGCCCATCGTGTCCAATCGAGTGTATATGGTTATTTATAGATATGTCAAATTGTAAATCTCTATATTAAATTAACGAACTATCATTCAGTTAAACAAATATAAAGCCCATTAATAGTCCATAGTCTAATTTCCATAAGTGTCGGTCTTTTGTCCAAACCCCAATTATGGTACAAAGCCCAATTACCCAATCTTAATAGTTAGCCCAACATCATGATTACTTCGGCTTAAATAAGCATAATAACTACGAGACATTAATTTAAAAAGGTTGAACATACCTTACAATGATTATTAATAGCGTGGCGTTACGCGGACAGAGTTTCAACTTACAAACTTAAAACATTCGCTAACATAACCTTATTATTATTAAACTTTAATATTAAAATTATAATTAAAATATAAATATAAATATAAATATATTGAGAAAGTAAGAGATTAGAAAAAAGGTGTACTAAACTCGTCTGAAAAATGCTGAATTTATAGACCTGGCCAGGCTTTTGGGGCCATGCGATCGCATGGGCTTCCTTTGCATCTGCCATGTGATCGCATGGAGTCTTGGGACAGCTCACAATCTTTTGTTTTCTTGTTTGCCGACGGTTTTTATTTTAATATATAATATATATAATTTATAGAATTATTTATATATTATATTATATTCTTGTGCATAGCTGACTTGTAATTTTAGGTCCATTGCGTCGCGCGTTGATAGTTGGTTCATGTCCCGGTTCCGGATTTTCGAACGTCCTTGCGTACTATTTGATATCTTGTACTTTGCGTTTCGTGACTCGTACTCTTGTAACTTTTAGACGTTTCTCATCAATAAATTGAACCACTTGGATTGTACTTTGTACCCTTTAGCGTTTTGGTCATTTGCGTCTTCAAATCGTCGAATCTGTCTTTTGTCTTCACCTTTTATTATTTAAATGAATATCACTTGTAAATAGAACAATTGCAACTAAAAGCTTATCTTTCTTGAAGGATAATGCTATGAAATATATGTTCGTTTTTAGCATTATCAATTACCGATAAGTAATAACCCACATAATAAGGTATGTTCACAACGCTCTGTGGGTCTCGAATACACATGAGGTAAAATAGATCATTTTCATTCACCTTTTCTTTATTCCTACCTCGCGGTGTAATCGAGTTTGCTAAATACCTATGGATCACTCTAAGCTCAGCTCTATTAATATTGGTATAAGAGTAAGATCCCCCACGAAATCGGTTATGGCTAGTCATTCTACTCCATATTCCATTCATATCAAAATTTTCATCAACCCTTCTACCATTAATTATCAACCTTTGACAATCATTAGATACTAGTTCCTCAGGCGTATATATACATAAAGCCTGAGCCATATCTAATAGAGACATATGGCGCATCACACCTCCTAACAAAAATCTAATAAAACTCCGATCGGTTAAGCTAGCTACCCGATCATTTATTTCAACACTGCATAATAATTCCACACACCATTCCCTGTATACAGGCCTACGTATAGTAAATAAACGTTCCCAATCATTAAAAGTAGAATTACCATACCTCTGGTAAAGTAATTCCCTGATTGGTTCAGCCAATCCCACTATTTCTAAGCGTTCCCAATCTATCACCCTGGGCACTTCAACATCCTTAGACTGAAGAATGTGTAAGTTCCTCTGATATTTTGGATAATCTATCCAATGTCTGTCAAATCTTAAATTAGGGTGTAAATCTGCCACTTGTATATTTGAATATGAAATGAATTGATGCGGTAGATTTTGTCTGTATTGGTCGTTAATCTCCTGTTCGTCTGCATTCTCAGGAGGAGCATTGTGAGCCTGGGACGCGGATGAAGATTCACCCCTTTCAGTCTGCAAAACAAATTAAACACAATTTTTGTGCATCCAAATATGCATTAGTGTTAGCAAAATCATAGATTAAAACAATCATAATGACATGTTTAAACAATATTAAACTTATACACAATTTCATAAAATTAACAATTCTACATTTTTTCAATAAGCATATATGAAAATGTATAAAAAGTTCATAAGCATTCTACTCAAATAACATGTCAAAATAACCATTACCGCAATTAAACAAGTTTCAAATGGCATTCATATAAAAATAATCAAGATCATGAATTTTAGACTTAAAAGTCCACTTTAATGCTCAAAAATCATGTTTAGGACCAAAGTTTTGATCATTTAGCAACCTAAACATGTTACACTACTTAATTTAGCAACAATTCATAACAAAAATCGGCCATAACCTGTTTATATTAAAAAGCCCCAATTTTGCTCAAGAACACAAACCCTAGATTGTTAAAAATTTGAAGTTTAAGGCTTCTAATCATGTTAAATAGCATCAATCTAGGTTATACAAGCATAATATACAAACAATTTAAGCACAATTAATGCTAGAATTCATCAAAATCAAATTAGGTTAAAATATGCTCAAGAACACTTAAAATCTGAATTAAAGAGTGTTTGTGTGTAGAAATTACCGATCTCCTTGAAAAACTTCTTGGTAGGATTCTTCTCAACATGTTTTTAGCAAGAAATTTGATGATTAACGGTGAAAAATTGCAAATTTGGGAGTATTTTGTGTGTGTTTTTCGCAAAAAATGAGATGGGTGTGTGTGGACTGGTCTGTCTCGACCAGTTAACTGGTCTGGGATTTTGATACTCCGCGACTGCGGTGCTATTTCCCCTCAGGAGCTCCGCGAGTGCGGTGTTCTTTTTTTTTTTTTTTTATAAAAACCTTTATTAATAAAACAATTAATGGAGTAATTTTTAAAATTTTGTTCATTTCTTTGGGTTGAGGTAGTTTCGGTACGTTCACCTAGTTCGTCCCTCTACAAAATTTTAAAATTTGTCATTTCAAAGCGATTGTTTTAAAAGCAAAGATTTTTGGGGTTTTTTTTATAATGTTTTTGGCATACTTTAGATCAATAAAATTAAAAATAATGATAACAAAATTTCTCGTCCCGCCCCCGGGTAAAGTAATTTCGGTTCAACGACCTAGTCTTCAACTCACGATGAATTTTAGAAATCAAATTTTTAACTTAATGAAGTAAAGTAAATTTTTGTTTTTAAATTCACACCAAACTTAAATTTAAAATGCATAAAATTTCATATAAATATTATTAGTATTTATATACATTAGTTTACAAACTTACATTTAAAAATAATATAGTTATATATTAATTTAGAAAACAATAAAAATCTTGTTAGTCTTTTATCCCACTTTAATCAATCAAATATTTTAAGTTGATTGATTAAAGATATTTATACCTTATGAATAAACGGAAAATTTCGTAGTGATGAATTAAATTTTTGTCTGATATCAATAATTTCGGTTTATTATACCTAAATTTATTGAATATCAATTTAATACTTTATAGCGAACGATTCAACATTTATTATCAAAAGGTTAAAAGCAATAAATAAAAATAAAATAAAAACTGTACATACTTACCTATTAGATAGAATTCTCAGAGACCTGATTTAGTTGACTCATAAGAGAGTTGTTCGATTTGGTTTTCCATTGCTACATAAGCATAACCTCGATTTTTCAATAATTTTTCTTCTAAACATATGAACGGTCCTTCTCTGCATAAAGTAACGAACTCGGTATTGGAATGTGTTTGATTGTTCGAACATTTCCCTTCATGTGACCATTTTATGCATTTATGACATCTTTCAAGGTGTCGTGCTCTTCTTTTTGCTGCGGATTTTGATTTTCCTTTACCAAAATGTGTCTTATTATGATTGTTCCTGAGTTCTTTTCTTATTCGTCCATTTTGCCTCTTATGAATGATACCACTTCACTCGGGAAAGTGTTATTATTACGTTTAGTAATCATAGCGTGTAGTAGTAGACCATGGTTCAGATCAAAGGAATTCTTCATCTCGTAAAACCTAAAAACACAAAAATTCATAATGGAGGGAGAAGACTAGTTCTTTAGGGTCTGCTAGGGAAAGATCATTCGGATTTCATTCTCGAGAACTACATGAAAACAGAAAATCTAACTCTAGACAACATTATATTATTTCTTAGAACATTTGAATCTCCCCACACTTAGTTAGCTGTGGTGTCGAACTTGTGATTAACTTCATTGTTAACTTCAATTGGAACATCAACAACTTGCATATCTCTGACTTTTGCTTCAAGCCATTTGTTGATTTCCTCTGTAACATTCACAAATTCAATTAACACTTCCTTTTCTTTAGGCGACAAATTGGATACTAATTTGTTACATAACTTAAAGTTCTCCTTAATCCTAGTATCTTGAATCCGTTTATAAAGTTTCTTCGTTGTACTGTTAAAAACGGGTCCATCTAACTTTGTATCAACAACGGGGTTCTTTGTTATCAGGTCATCATTGGGTGTTGCTTCATCTTCCCCACACTTAGGCGTTTTTATTGGTTCAACAGTTTTGGTTGGTGAAGATTGAAACTTTCGATTCACAAAGGTGGCCGATTTGTCACCATCCCTAAGTGTCATTCTACCTTCTCTTACATCAAAGAACGCCTGAGTGGTTGCTAAAAATGGGCGACCTAAAATTAGAGGAATATCAAGGTCTTCCTCCATATTGATAACTATGAAATTTGCAACAAAGGTCAAACTTCCCACTTTAACAAATAAATTATTGGCTATTCCAATCGGGTGTTTAATGGTTTGGTCAAATAATTGAACACCTATTTTGGTTGGTCTTAATTTACCCACACCTAATCTTTTGTATAAGGAAAGATGCATAACATTTGCACTCACTCCTAAATCTGCGAGCCCATTATACATAGCACCATCATTAAGCAAGCAAGAAATGATAGATTCACCTGGGTCTCCTACTTTAGTAAGTAGAGTTGGTTTGTCAACCTTTTCTGGATGCTCTTTTCTTGGTTCTTTCACTTCCACTTGAACTTCTTGTTCATATTTTTCTCCGTTTCTTGGAATGGGAGGTTTATATAGAAATTCTTCTTCATCACTCCAATTTGAAGCCTCCCCGTCTTCTAATTTTGGCATTTCATATGTCGTTGAAAACATATTTATGTTTTCATTCTGAGGGTTTTCTTTGGTGGTGAAATTATGATTAACTTCATTGTCAACTTTCATCAGACCATGTATATAATGTTTAACTCTCTGACCATTAACTTTAAATTCAATCCCATTTGAATTTATTAACTCTATTGTTCCGTATGGGAAAACTCTTTTGACTATGAATGGTCCAGACCATCTTGATTTCAACTTTCCAGGAAATAGCTTGAATCGTGAATTGAAAAGAAGAACTCGGTCTCCTTCCTTAAATTCTTTTAAACTTCTGATTCTTTTATCATGCCATTTCTTTGTTCTTTCCTTATAGATTAACGAATTCTCATATGCATCATGTCTTAATTCTTCTAATTCGTTTAGTTGACTTAATCGTAGACGTCCGGCTTCATGTAAATCAAGGTTACATGTCTTCAAAGCCCAAAATGCTTTGTGCTAAATTTCTACTGGAAGGTGACATGCTTTTCCGTAAATGAGTTTAAAAGGTGTGGTTCCAATTGGAGTTTTATAGGCTGTTCTAAAGGCCCAAAGTGCATCCTCCAATTTCATGGATCATTCCTTCAGATTTGAACCTACAGTTTTCTCTAGAATACATTTTAAAGCTCGGTTGGTATTTTCAACTTGTCCACTTGTTTGTGGATGATAAGCGGTTGAGATTTTATGAGTTACTTCATATCTTTTGAGAACTTTCTCAAGTTGATTATTACAAAAATGAGTACCCCGATCACTTATTAAAGCTTTCGGTGTTCCGAACCTTGCAAAAAGACGTTTTAAGAAGTTGACTACAACTCGTGCATCGTTAGTTGGGAGAGCTTGTGCTTCCGCCCATTTAGATACATAATCAATGGCAACGAGAATGTAGAGATTATTATGAGATTTTGGAAATGGACCCATAAAGTCAATAATACCCCAAACGTCAAATACTTCACATACTTGAATGACATTTTGTGGCATTTCATCACGTTGACTTATTTTTCCAGCCATTTGACATGCATCACAGGATTTACAAAGAAGGTATGTGTCTTTGAAAATTGTAGGCCAATAAAATCCAGCGTCGTAAACTTTTCTTGCTGTGAGGTAGGGCCCATAATGCCCTCCTGTTGGTCCTGTGTGATAATGGTTTAAGATTTGACTAGCTTCATCTCCGAATACACATCGGCGTATTATTCTATCGGGATAACTTTTAAACAGATGTGGATCCTCCCAAAAATAGTGTTTTATATCACTAAAGAATTTCTTTCATTTTTGGTACGACAACCCTTTTTCAAGGAATCACATACTAAGTAGTTTGCAAAGTCTGCAAACCATGAAATTTTATTATAATCGATCTTCAATAGATATTCATCAAGAAAGTTATCTTGTATGGCTGATTCATTTAAAACTTCTAATTCAGGTTTTTCAAGGCGAGAAAGATGATCAGCGGTGAGATTTTTTGCTCCCTTTTTGTCTCAGATTTCAATATCGAATTTTTGTAAGAGTAAGATCCAATGGATTAATCTTGGTTTGACATCTTGTTTTGAAAATATGTATCTAATAGCAGATTGGTCGGTATAGACCACTGTTTTCGCTAGAACGAGATATGAACGAAATTTGTAAAAAGCAAAGACAATAGCAAGGAGTTCTTTTTCAGTAGTTGTGTAATTTGTTTGTGCTCTGAAAGGACCCATTTATATACAATATAAACGATTCACAATAGTTGATTTCATCGCGAGATACTTGACCTCTATATGATACATTTTACAAACATTGCATTCATTTTTAAAAGACAAACTTTCATTTCAATGAAAGTTGACGGCATGCATACCATTTCATAATATACCCAACTATAATTGACTTAATAATAATCTTGATGAACTCAACGACTCGAATGTAACGTCTTTTGAAATATGTCAAGAATGACTCCAAGTAATATCTCTAAAATGAGCAAATGCACAGCGGAAGATTTCTTTCATACCTGAGAAAAAACATGATTTAAAGTGTCAACCAAAAGGTTGGTGAGTTCATTAGTTTATCGTAATCAATCATTTTCATAATTTTAATAGACCACAAGATTTCATTTATTCAATAATCATACACTCGCAAGTGTTTAAAATTCATTCATATGGATTGAACACCTGGTAACCGACATTAACAAAATGCATCTAGAATATCCCCAAACATATAAAAATCGAAGTACTAAAGCAGTTCAAATTCTCTGACTGGGGCATTTCAAAGCCCATAGATCTATCTTTAGGATTCGCGTCAATTGGTGGAAATTATAATAAACACCAATTCTTAGGCTACCAAGTTCAACAAGGGCGATATCCGGTATAACAATTTAATCATAGAATGTAGTTTCGATTACTTGTGTCTATTTCGTAAAACATTTATAAAAGTGCATGTATTCTCAGTCCCAAAAATATATATTGCAAAAGCATTTAAAAAGGGAGCAAATGAAACTCACTATATGATATTTTGTAGTAAAAATATGCATACGACGGAACTGAACAATGCAAGGTTGACCTCGGATTCACGAACCTATGTCAGTTATATATATTAAAACATATAATGAAATCAAATAATTCCAGTTATTAATTATATAGTATTTATGTATTTAGTGTTGTAGTTTATATATAATTTATACTAAATTCTAATATATTTTATATCTTAAATTGCATGTTATATATGTATTTATTTTGTATATACATAGAAGAAATGTTAATATTTTTAATCTATAAATATAGGTAATATTAATATAATTTTAGTATAAGTATATTTTTATATAAAATATTTATTTGTTATAAAATAACAATAATATTAATAAAAATAAAAATAATAATAATAATAATAATAATAATAATAATAATAATAATTAAAAATATTAATAATAAGATAATAATAATAATAATAATAATAATAATAATAATAATAATAATAATAATAATAATAATAATAATAATAGAGGACTACCTTTAAAAGCTTTTTCTAAAAAAATGCCTCTGACAAGGCTCGAACCCGCAACCTCTCGTTCAAACCCAAGACTCCCTAACCCCTCCTCTTTTCGTTACTTTTATGAATTATTTCCTACACTTAACTACTTTAAATCGAATCTCGGCCCAACAATTCAAGAGCCCACCATTTAATTATATTGAAACCCATCATAGTAATTTAATGAGCCCAAAGCACTAGTCACAATCTAGCCCGCTACTTGGATTGATGGTTTTCTAGTCCAACAATATTACAGCAATAGCCCGAGATAGAAATTAATTAACAATAGTCGATCGGTATATAGGGTTTTTGATGAAGATGATCGTAACAGTTGCAAACAAAAGAACAGTTGTATCAAATCTTCGTAGCAGTAACCGATGGCTATTGTGGTTTCTTTATCGATAGTAACTAGCAGTAGACGATGGCCACAATAAATTAATATAAATGGTGTTTGGATTGGGTGTGTTTAAACAGGAAACAAGATCGACTAAACGGTTGTGGTGTAATCAAACAAAAACAAACAGGTTCATCAATATGGTTGTTATTATTGGCTATCATCATCATTCATTACTGTATCATCATCATCTCGATCCTAATCATTGTTAAATCATCATCATTTATTAGTTGCAGGTTATGGAAGCAAGGAGATGATCAACAGTAACAATGGTTGTTTGAGTTTGTTGTGGTTTGAAATAGAAATAGTGAATAGCAGGTAAGTCCTGGGGTTGCTGTAAAACAGAAAAACTATTGCAGTGAGTTGCATGTTAATTCATGGTGTTCAATTGTGATTTCAACCAAAAAATAATATGGTGGTGATCTAGTTGTGGTGGCCGGTGAGGGTGTCGTGGAGGAGGTGATGTCGAGTGGTTTGATAGTTATGGATGGCCAAGGTGATTGATCAAGAAAATGAGGAGGGTGATGGTGTTCTTGATTCACTCGAATAGAAACAGAGGTAGGAAGTTAACCACAAGTGTTGTGGGTGTCTTTATGGATATAATGTGTTCGATATAGAAGCATAAGGGTCGATGATGGAGTTGTGGTGACTTCGGCCATTAAAGGAGATCGAATAAAAACAGGATGGCAATAGCAGATAGCATAAATGGGGTTTGAAACAGTGATGAGGTGGTGGTTGTGTTGTCATCGAAAAAGAAATGAAAAACAACAGCCGTAGCATATAATCATCAAGGTGTTTGGGTTGGTTTTTGATGGTGGTTGTTCGAAGTGGTGGAGGTACGGTGGTCCGGTGTGTTGAAGGTGGTTGTCGAAGGTGGAAGGTGGTAGTGATCATAGGTGGTGATTGGAGCTCGAATGGTGAAGGTTGTTTATCTATCTATCTTGATTATACATATATATATAAAGAGAAAGAGATTAATGATGGTGTTATATGTATATCTAAATATATGTATATACTCCGTTGGTGATGAAAAGCAAAGAAAGAAAATAGAAATTAGAAATAGTAATTAGTCTTACAAGTGGGTATGGTGATTGAATATGGTGTGTGATATCTCTGCACACTTGCACTCATGTGTATATGTATAATATAAATAAGATATTTAGAATCTATTATGGGTATCATTAGTCAATATGTTCGAATATTTATTACATGTAAAAGTCCCAATAAAAGTGACACATAACAACCAAGATAAGGACTACAAATATAAAAATACAAAAAGATGATTCATGAATTCTTGTTTAATATGCATGTGGGTTTAGGAGTTGCAAGTTGTAATTGTTGATGGGTTATGTATCATATATATGTACGTAAAAGTTAAGACAAAGGTGGTAATCATTCACTAGTGCACAGTTTAATATGTAAAGATATAGATTAGTAATAGAAGTGGACAAATAACAGAAAGTGAATGAGGTGGTGGTTCTTTGTGATTAAGCGGGTATATATATATATATATATATATATATATATATATATATATATATATATATATATATATATATATATATATATATATTGAGATGTTTCTAATATCTCTATATATGTAATCTATATGTATATACATATATTATAACGTAAATGGATGGCCAAAGAGTGAAACAAAACACTATACATCAATCAAACATAGTAATATATCAATCACCTTTTTCTACTCAATTCACAATTTACGGATAAGTAATTGAGATAGCATTTTATATAGTATAATATTATTAATAATATAATAATAATAATAAACCGGATAAAAAGGTTTGTTTAATATTTGTTTTTATTTCAAAATAATATGTACGGAGTATAAAAACCTAAACAAAAAGATAAAAATATTTCTATTAAACCTATAATCTTTGAAATCAATTTACAATCCAACTTTTATTTTTAAACCTTCATCTATATATATTGTATCTATATTAATACTAATGAAAAGACATCCGAGTGTTACTATCATTTTCTTAAATAAATTCAAAACCACACATATATATATATATATATATATATATATATATATATATATATATATATATATATATATATATATATATATATATATATATATATATATATATATATATATATATATTCAGTAAATGTAAACACATTTTAATTAGCGCGTTTTATTTTATCGTAAGTTATTTATATTTCATTCTAACAATTAAGTCATTTAATATTTCAATATATGTAATTAAATATATATACATATCTATTTACAAATAATTGTTCGTGAATCGTCGGGAATGGTCCTAGGTCAATTGAATATATGCAACAGTTCAAAATTTTTGAGATTCAACCTAACAAATTTTGCTTATCGTGTCAAAAATATTAAATCGTATCGAGAGTTTGGTTTAAAATTAGTCGAAATTTTCCGGGTCGTCACTGTACCTACCCGTTAAAGAAATTTCGTCCCGAAATTTGATTGGGATGGTCATGGCTGACAATAAGTATGTTTTCATGACGCATACGAGCTGAAAATTAGAGTTTTATCATTAACGAGTAATATGGATAAAACAATTTGATTATGTAAAGAGTACGAGTGAAGCTATCACAAAAAATGAAATGAGAAAAGTAAGTTTCATCATATCTTTTGACGTAGATGGGTTGATTTCCGGAGTTCAAGAGATTTGGAGAAAATCTTCGTAATAAGATTTGATTCTTCGGTAATAAAGAAAATTAGGATCCGCTTTAAATGCGATCATCTATTTTGATTGCTCTGTCGAATATTTTACTATAAATCCACCCCCTTCGTTTCCTTACAACTCACACCTTCTATTCTTTCTCCCTCAATTCATACTTTAAAACATTCATCAATATGCTCCATCCTGTTCTGGTTCTTGATATACTCTTAACTTTCATATCTATCATTCTTTTTTTTTCATTTGCCGCCGGAAGAATCTATTTACTTCTACTATACTCTTGGTTTTATAGTGTTTTTAGTTCTCCCGTGTCTTTACATTTCTATATGCATCGATATACACGGTTTGTAATTTCTGATTTGTTGTTGGATTTTATATCTTCCCTTATATTTCGAAGTCCCTGCTTCTGTCTTTCTATAATTATTGACATTCACAGTTAATGTTCTCTCTTATTTGCTGCGATTTATACTCCCATTTCTACTTCGGAGCTTCATTCTTTTGTTTTCTCTTCTTGCAATTAATGGTCCAGAATTTGTAGTTATGAAATTTTAGAATGAACATAACTAATGTTCTGAGAAAGAAATCGTGATAGCTCGATCTGACTTGTCAAATTACCAGAAGTCACGAGAAAAGATAGAACTATCAGGAAGATATGTTCTCGATATGTTTGGAGATTAGGTAGAATGTAAGAGTCGTGTAACATGGCACATGATAACGTTATGATCTGTGAATCATCACGTTCCATTTAGAAACTCAGCATGACTTACTGTAATATAATCACGTTGATCAAGTGTCATTATATTATACTAATTCATGCTTTAGTTCCCAACACTACTTCAAAAACATTCATATTTTAAGTTCGAATTTTTTTTCAGAATTTAGAAACTAAACCAGTTTCCTTTATGATGTAATACAGATAGTGCGAAGAGATAATTGATTTCAGATAAGAATAGTTATGAAAATATCTTCAGAAATATCGAGGATATTTATAATGATGATATCTTAGAATTTCTAATATCGATGGATGATGAAGAAGATTTGTCCGCAAGGGTTTAGAGTCAGGAGAAAGGTATTCGATAATAACTTCAGCAGACACTGAATCATTTGGATTCTTTGAAGGCAGGTTTAGTCTTTGTGATTTGTCCACAGCCTCCTTCATGGTTTGCTTAATCCGTTTTTTCAGTTCCAAACCTTCTCTTTTTCTGAGCTTTTCCAACACACTATTCTTTATCATCAAACTTTTGACTGTTAAGGTCATTTACAGTTTTTGCTGCTTCATCAGCATTTTCCAAACTTCAGAGAACTAGTTCACAGTTTAGGGTATTTTTCAGAAACTTCACATTCGAAGTATATAAGTCTAGGAGATAGACGTTATATATACACCTATAACTGTTGGCGTAGACATGCTACAAGATTTCAAAATACTGATTGCTGATTCCCAGTAATTGGCATGACAATTCTTGTTACAAAATGCGAATGAGTAAATGATGGGGTTTCGATAAATATAATGATTTTTCAGAAAGTCAAAGATCAGTGAAGTTGTTGGTAAGTTTATTGCTAATGTGGTGAGACATAAAAAGTTCTCTAGTAACGATGAAGAAAGGGCAACGTCTATATCAAAGTTATAATAAGACTGTTTCACCTTAAAAGTCGAAGTTGACTTGTTGGAGCTGTGACAAAACTGACTATTTTGAAAAGGAATCGCAAAGTTATTTTTTGCTAATAAATGCTAAAGGGTCTGACATGGATACGTGTTAAATTATGACTCTGGTTTTAAGAGCTTTTCAGGTGCAAGACTGTGGTTAATATGTGGTTGGATCATCATCTCGATTGTTCATTATTTGAAGTGTCTTCAGGAATTTCGAAGGGTTTGAACACAGATTGTAATCGTTAATTTATATATAATGTTCTAACACACTTTTGAAGTCAAATTATAGCTTGTGAAAGATGTAAGGATCTAAGAGTGATAATTTTGGTCATATCTCGAGTTGAATTCTGTGATTTCAAAATCAGAATATGTAATTAAATTTTGAATGAGTATGGATGTTTTGATTTCTATAAAAGAATGTATATTGTTGTGAAAGTAGGGAGTATAATTGATGATTGCAGAATCAGATTCGAAGAATGTAACATATTAATTGTGAATTTATATATCTCTCTGGTATACCTACCCGTTAAAAAAAAATTCACAAGTAACATTTTTGTACAAATGAATTTAATTACAGTCTCTATGAAAATATATATGTATGTATATTTTCTTCCGATGTAATGTAGATTTAATGAGTCAATATAGTATTAAACTCATTTGATTTACCGTTAGAACAAGAATATATAATCTCTAAAACATTAGAGATTACATAATCGCCATGTCGTACGAGGATAAATGATGTAGAATGTCATGTAGAACGAAGATAATCGATGTAGGACATCATGTAGTATGATGATTATGCTGGAGGTACAGACTGTGAGTTTGAGATGTGTAGTGTTGAGGCTTGTACTGCGGATGTTGTTGTTGGTGGTACTGGTGTTGCCGGTGTTGTTGCTGAAGCTGGTAGGTTTTACACCACGTTATCCAAATTGATTACTCGAGCGCGAAGCTCGTTGACTTCTTCCATTACTTAGGGTTAATTGTTGGTCGGAACGAGCGGATGAATAAGGTTTAGAATTGTGGGTAGAATATAATCATGTCGAGATATTCAGGAAATAAGGGTGAAAATGGTGTTCCGAACTGGTTCGCCAGTAAGTGCTTCAGGTCCTACGCTAAGAGGAGAATGTTGTGGATGGAAGGGATCACCTTCTTCTTGTCTCCAGTGATTTAGTACACTACGAACCCATCCCCAATTCATCCAGAATTGATGATGGCTGATTGGTTGATCCATTTCGGATATACTGCGGCCGGAGCTCGTGTGGAAATCCATATCGGAATAGCTGTCGGAATCCGAGGAGCTTGAATTAATGACGAGTTCCATTTCGTACTATTGAATAAAGGATTTTTCGATATGAAATGATTTTTGGATGTCAAATAATATTCTAATTACGTAGAATACTTATGTATAGTACAGAAGATTCCATAGATTATGGAGGAATTTTTGGAATATGTCAGGCAAAGTTTACAGTAACAGATACGCTAAGATATGAATTTTGTCTATACACTATTCATGCAATCAATGCAGTAAGATGTGTCTAGACTAGGAATGATAAGCAGATAATTTCCTAAGGATGATAAGCAGGAAATTTTCGACACAAAATGATAAGCAAAACTTTTGACATGCAGACACGGTCGAAGTCCAGACTCACTAATGCATCTAAACAACTATCAGTTAGACACACTAATGTAAGACCTGGTTCGCTAAGACCACCACTCTGATACCAACTGAAAGGACCCGTTCATATACAATATAAATGATTCACAATAGTTGATTTCATCACGAGGTACTTGACCTCTATATGATACATTTTACAAACATTGCATTCGTTTTTAAAAGACAAACTTTCATTTCAATGAAAGTTGACGGCATGCATACCATTTCATAATACATCCAACTTTAATTGACTTAATAATAATCTTGATGAACTCAACGACTCGAATGCAACGTCTTTTGAAATATGTCATGAATGACTCCAAGTAATATCTCTAAAATGAGCAAATGCACAGCGGCAGATTTCTTTCATACCTGAGAATAAACATGCTTTAAAGTGTCAACCAAAAGGTTGGTGAGTTCATTAGTTTATCGTAATCAATCATTTTCATAATTTTAATAGACCACAAGATTTCATTTATTCAATAATCATACACTCGCAAGTGTTTAAAATTCATTCATATGGATTGAACACCTGGTAACCGACATTAACAAAATGCATCTAGAATATCCCCAAACATATAAACATCGAAGTACTAAAGCAGTTCAAATTCTCTGACTGGGGCGTGTCAAAGCCCATAGATCTATCTTTAGGATTCGAGTCAATTGGTGGCAATTATAATAAACACCAATTCTTAGGCTACCAAGTTCAACAAGGGCGATATCCAGTATAACAATTCAACCATAGAATGTAGTTTCGATTACTTGTGTCTATTTTGTAAAACATTTATAAAAGTGCATGTATTCTCAGTCCCAAAAATATATATTGCAAAAGAATTTAAAAAGGGAGCAAATGAAACTCACTATACGATATTTTGTAGTAAAAATATGCATACGACAGAACTGAACAATGCAAGGTTGGCATCGAATTCACGAACCTATATCAGTTATATATATTAAAACATATAATGAAATCAAATAATTCCAGTTATTAATTATATAGTATTTATGTATTTAGTTTTGTAGTTTATATATAATTTATACTAAATTCTAATATATTTTATATCTTAAATTGCATGTTATATATGTATTTATTTTGTATATACATAGTAGAAATGTTAATATTTTTAATATATAAACATAAGTAATATTAATATAATTTTAGTATAAGTATATTTTTATATAAAATATTTATTTGTTATAAAATAACAATAATATTAATAATAATAATAATAATAATAATAATAATAATTAAAAATATTAATAATAAGATAATAATAATAATAATAATAATAATAATAATAATAATAATAATAATAATAATAATAATAATAATAATAATAATAATAATAATAATAATAATAATAATAATAATAATAATAATAATAATAATAATAATAATAATAATAATAATAGAGGACTACCTTTAAAAGCTTTTTCTAAAAAAATGCCTCTGACAAGGCACGAACCCGCAACCTCTCGTTCAAACCCAAGACTCCCTAACCTATGATGACCCGGAAATTTCCGATCAAATTTAAACCTAATCTTTATATGATTTCGACATGATAAGCAAAGTTTGTAAAGTTGAGTCTCAAATTTTTTTGAATTGTTTCATATATTCAATTGACCTTCGACTGTTCTCGACGATTCACGAACAATTAATTGTAAATAAATATGTATATATATACATATATGTATATATATTAGTAACTTGAAACATGTGAATATAATATTATATGATTTAGTTGTTATGTAAAATAATTTATAAGATTATTAAAATTGGGACGAATGGATATATTTCAAGTTTTGTATGTACTGTTCAAATGATAATTAAAACTTTATGCATAATAATTGTATTATATTATAAGTTATTATTGTTACGATTTATGAACACGGTTAATTAAACTTACATATTTTAATATTAAATATAATTAATATATAATGTTTTCTCCATTTGCAGACTTTCATGAAACCGTGTTATGAATTTGATATGATAACACTTTTAAAAGCAAATTCACGGATGGTTGTCACTTGCTTACTTACATTATTATAAACCTACTTTTATCATTTATTATATTCATAGACTCAAGAAAGACCCCATCTCTACTGCTTTATTCGATTACCAAACCACCACCAATTGGTCACCAATCCACACTTGCTTTTTGACAAATGCATATATACATGCATCACACGACTTAAATTAAAGAAAAAGCAAGTCATTTTTCTCAAAACAATCATCCATTCATGCACATGTAATTATTATCGTTATTATTGTTATTAATATTATTAATATTAATATCATTATTATAGTAACTATGAAATATAGATTCATGCACATATATCAGGTACATCCCTTTTCATCTTTGACTTTGTTTCTTCTTTTTGCCCGTGACTATGCCTATCTATTTCACCACTACATAAACAAGATTTTAAAACACAAGATGACAACTGAAATTGATTATTTATGATATTACTGTTTTTGTTGTGTATTGTAACTTTAATACATGTCAGGCATAAATACCCCACCATTCTATCTTGTTTACAATTCATTACAAAATCATGAACACTAGAACACAACTCATACTCAACTAATCATGTTTATGTTTGCTATTCGACACAAGACACCCATCGATCGAAACTCACCGCCATTTTCAACATCTTCAAATAGCAACGACAACAAACACCAAGAACATTACTATCACCTTCTCATTCGATTACTATGGTCATCATCCTTTTCAACCACAACCTGCAAACGGTAATCTCTTTTATATTTTGATCACACTCATCGAACTTCTTTCTTTTCTTCGGTTAATACATATGCTTGATCAACCCAAACAACCATCTAATTAATTTAACTACTCGACTCCGGGTTGCAACTCAACAATCACGTGCAACTCTTGTTTTCACTATTATCACTATCGGGTTGTTGAACAAAGATCCACAATACACTATCGTGAACCAAATAAACCACCAACATCTTCCTTCTATCTCATCTCTCTATATCTCTCTCTCTCTTCTCTCATTCCATTTTTTGTGAACAATCGAACCCAAGCTTCTGCTGTATCGGTTTGTTTGTTTTTCCGAATCATAAACACCCAACGAAACCATCAATAAGTGATGTACTATTATACTCGAACACCTTCAAAACCTATTGCGACTACACATATTTTTTTTCTGTTTCGATCAGGTTAAAACCAAACCACTCATCATCATTAAACCGCTATTTTTTTTTATTTCTTACCGAAACCTTTCACCATCGATAACCATCACTATGCTAGCTATCTTCAAGAATCATCACAAAACCCCTTTATTCTTTAATTACTGCACGACTACTAATGTTTTTGTTTTTCTTAATCAGTTCAAAACCCTTGAAACAGCAGCAGTTTCATGTATCTGCTTTATGATTATGACATAGTAAATGAAGTAACGAAAGACGTGAAGAATGAAGAGAGAACGATGAACTAATAAGCGGTGATAATGATCCTGTAATAATGGGTATTAAACTATCGATGTTAAATGGAATTTGGAGCTGTAAAGACAACAACTTTTTTGTTGTGTTTCATTGTTTCCCTTTTTCTTCCACCGACAGGAAACAAATGTTCCAACGATCCAGTTTAAACCGATGAATGGACTGCGATATTCAGTTTGCTAATTGGGCCGTTTATTAGTTGGGCCATAAAATGATCTAGACTCTTTGTTGGGCTGGGTTTATATCAAATATCATAAGGAAACCACTAGTATGTGTCTGTTAGAATTAAAAACGAGGAAAGAATAGATAATTACGGGTTGATGATGCATGGTAACGAGATATTGCTAGTTGATGACATAATTATTATGATAAAATGATATGTGAAGTTTCATTGATGATGGTTATGTGATGGCGAGTCATGGGTTGATAACGATTGGAATGATGAGTAGGGATAGGCTAAGTAATGATATGTGGAATAAGGATAATAATAAATATGATTAAGGATGTTATCGGGTTAGCAGGATGTCGCGGGTTCAAACACCGACTTGGTCATTTTTTAAGGGCTACTCCTTTGAGGTAGTTATTACTAATACTCTTATTATTATTATTTCATTATTAATTTTTATTGTTATTATTATTATTATTATTTATTATTGATGGTTATTATATAATTGTTATTATCACCATATTAAAAAATAAGATTATTAGTATAATTAATATTATTATCATTATTATTATTATTATTATTATTATTATTATTATTATTATTATTATTATTATTATTATTATTATTATTATTATTATTATTTTTATTATTATTATTATTATTATTATTATTATTATTATTATTATTATTATTATTATTATTATTATTATTATTATTATTATTATTATTATATATAGTATTATTATTAATATGACTATTAAACTTTTTAACAGAATCATCATTTTATTTAAAAGTACCATTATTATTTAAAATATTATTTTTATGAAAACTAACATTTTTATCTTATTATTATTATCTTTAAAAATTATTATTATTACTAACATTACTTTTATTATTAGTATTATTATCAAAACTATTAATAGCAATATCATTACTAAACCTAATTACTTTTAGTTTTATTATTATTATCATAAAAAGATACAAATTTTTATTTACTATTATTTTACAAAAAGTTATATAAGAATATATTTAAAACATATCGCATAACAACATTAATATTTTTATAATAAATACTAATTATGTATCTAATGTATATAAAATAAAAATAGTTAATTAGGTCATTAATAAAATATATAAGTTATTAAAATAACAATTAATAATAATATGTAAATTTGTTCGATTACAATTATATGTGTTAATATACATATAAATGATATAGGTTCGTGAATCCGAGGCCAATCTTGCATTGTTCAATAACATCATATGTATTTTTACTACAAAAATACAGTATCGTGAGTTTCATTTGCTCCCTTTTACTCTTTACATTTTTGGGACTGAGAATACATGCGTTGTTTTTATAAATGTTTATTTAAATGCTTTTGAAATATATTTTTGAACTGAGAATACCTGAAATGCTTTTAAAAATGTTTGACACGATATGATACAAGCAAAACATTCCTCGAATGAATTATTATGCAGACAGAAGTTCTGCGGATTATTATTGAATTATGTGGACATGATAATTGCCACCATTGAATTATGTGGATATGATAATTGCCACCATTGAATTATGTGGACATGATAATTGCCACCATTGAATTATGTGGACATGATAATTGCCACTAGTTGATGTGAATGTTATATATCGAGAGAATGATTTTATACACAGGTTATGTATATGTTATTTTTGTGCACAAGATATGTGTACGGTTACTATGATTTATGAAAATGGTTTCGTACACGAGAAAGATGTACTGTATTTAAAAGATATAGCATGTACATTACAGGTGGGTATAGGATTCGGGCCCATTTGTACCATGCAGCATTTAAATCTTGTGGTCTATCAAAATGATGAATTTTATTCTTTTATGATAAACTTATGAACTCACCAACCTTTTGGTTGACACTTGAAAGCATGTTTATTCTCAGGTATGAAAGAAACCTTACGCTGTGCATTTGCTCATTTTAAAGACATTATTTGGAGTCGATCATCGCAATGGAACCAGATGTTGGTGACTTCGTCCAGACGGATTAGGACTGGGTATGACAGTTGGTATCAGAGCGGTGGTCTTAGCGAACCAGGTCTTACATTAGTGTGTCTAATTGATAGTCGTTAGGATGCATTAGTGAGTCTGGACTTCGACCGTGTCTGCATGTCAAAAGTTTTGCTTATCGTTTTTGTCGGAAATCATCTGCTTATCATCCTTAGGAAATTACCTGTTCATTATTCTTAGTCTAAACACATTTTACTGCATTGACTGCATGAATAGTGCATAGACAAAATTCATATCTTAGCGTATCTGTTACTATAGACCTTGCATGAAATCTCTCGTAAATTTCTCCGTAATTTAAGGGATCCTAGTACTATATATATCTATGCATATTATGAATTGAGAATGCATCCAACTATCAATTGCTTTCACTAAACTCTTCATACCAAAAATCTTTTCTGTGATCGCGTAAGATGGCCTCTACGAATCAACCACGTTCCTCTGACTCCGAAGACAGCGTGACAGGAGTACACCAATCAATCAACTACCATGATTACTGGATAAAATGGGGGTAGGTTCACGACATACTCACCCTATGGATAAGGGAAGAAGGTACTCCATATCATGAACCGAATCTACCACCTAACCTTGGAGTACTCGACACGCTCGTCGGAGAACCTGTTCGCAACACCGTTTATACCCTTTTTGCAAGAATTTTTCGTCTTGAGGCTACCATTAATGGAACTAGAAAAGATATCCGACCTCTACCTCACACTGATAACCAACCAGGGTTAGTAGAAGAAGTTAAAGAACTCCGAGCTCGAGTGTTAACTTTAAAGAGCACGGTTCACAATTTGTAAGCACCAGTAGTATCACCAACACCAGTAACATCACCAGCCTCAGCACCAATAGCACTAGTACCACCAACAACAACATCCGCGTCACCAGCTTCGACATCTCATTCTGTACCTCTGGTATAATCATCGTTCTACATGACGTTTTACATCATTTATCTTCGTTCGACATAACAATTATGTAATCTCTAATGTTTTGGAGATTATGTGTTCTAGCTCTAACGATAAATCAAATAAGATTAATATCATATTAACTCATTAAATTCATGATTACATCTGAAGAAAATATATATGTATGTATGTTTTCATAAAGATTGTAATTAAAAATTCTTTCGTACAAACTATTAATGGTGAAAATATTTTAACGGGTAGGTAATACCCGAGGAATATTCAGATTTCACATTAATAAGTTACACTAAACATTCTTGGAAGCTGATTCAACAGTTGTTTACTATCCTACTTACATCCACCGATATACAAATCTGTACACCACAGAATAACCATTTTCATCCAATTTCATATTTGGATGTTGATTTATCAGAATCCAACAAGTGGCATAATGAAGAAAACATTTGACAAAATAAAATTTGTTAGAAACAAACAAATTAACTATGAGAAATTTTGTTAAAAATCCATGCTAACTGTTCCTAGCTAATTGTTCCTAGCTAACTAATTACATTTTATTTATCGCAATTTAATTATCGCAATTTACATTCTCGCAATTTTATTTATCGTCATTTAATTTCTGTTATTTACTTTACGCACTTTATTTATCGTCATTTAATTTCTATTATTTATTTTTACGCACTTTAAATATCGGGACACGTATACAAGGTTTTGACATATCATATCGACGCATCTATATATATTATTTGGAATAACCATAGACACTCTATATGCTGTAATGATCGAGTTCGCTATACAGGGTTGAGGTTGATTCTACAATAATATATATACTTTGAGTTGTGATCGAGTCTGAGACATGTATATAATGGGTCACGACATGTATTAATTAATTCGAATATTATATATCAAACTATATATTAATTGTTGAACTACAAATTGTGGACTGCTAACTGTAGACTGTCAATATTGGACAATTAAAATGAATTAAAATATTGATTATAACATATGAAACTAAACAATTCTTCAAGTTTGCCACTTGATTTCATGTTAAACCTCATTTGTATCTCGACAATTACAATCTGCGTTCAAACCTTTCATGATTCTTGAAAAACATCTCAATCGAGAGGATGAACCAACCGCACTTTATCTACAGAAGAAAAGATTGATGCATATAGTTATGCACCTGAAAAACTCTCGGAACCTGAGTAAACGTTTAACACATATCTGTGCTAGATCCTTTGACGTTGTTATTACCAAAAATAACTTTACAATCCCTCTTCAAATTAGACAATTTTGTCACAGCTCCAACAAATCAACTTCGACTTTCATTCGGATTAGTCTTATTATAACCTCGATGTATAAGTTTGCCTTTCTTCATTGTTACCGGGGAACCTTTTATATTCCACCATATTACCATCAGCGTTTAATCATCTAAAAACACAATTCTCCTGAAACCAGCTCGGATTGATAACCGACGATTCAGATATGGCTGCATTAAATGCAGAGGAAATAGTAAAATTATAGATGGCCTAAATGGCCAAGAGTTGATGATAAAGAATGGAGTGTTGGGAACGCTCGATAGAAAATTTGGTACTGAAAAACGGATTGAGCTAACCATGAAGGAGACCAAGGACAAATACAAGGACCGAACCCTAAATTCAAAGAATCCAGGTAATTCTGGATCCGATGAAATCTATAGAGAATATCTTGCTCCGAAGTCATGTTAAAATCTTGCGGAAAAAATTTTCTTCATCAATCTTCGAACTTAGAAATTCCAAAATATCATCATAACTATCTTCGATATTTCTGAGGATATTTTCATAAATATTCTTGTCCGAAATTATCTACCTCTTCGTGTTTTCTGTATTTCATTATATTGGAAACTTCCATAAAATCTAAGTATAAATTATGAATGAATTGTGGAGAAGTGTTGGGAATTGAAGCATGGGTTAATATAATATAATGACGCCCGGCCAACGTGATTATATTACAGTAGGTCATGCTGAGTTTCTAATGAAACGTGATGATGGTTCACAGTAGATCATACCATCATCATGTGTCATGTTACATAACTCTTTCATTCTGCTTAACTTCTAAACATATCAAGAAAATATATTCTTGATAATTCTATTCTCAGTGATTCTGGTAATTTAACAAATCAACTCGTGCTATTACGTTCTTTCTTGTTTAGAACATTAAGTTCATTCGAAACTCCATACTTACGAATTCTGGACCGTTACTCGCTTTACTTCAGGTCGGGAAGGGAAAACAAAAGCATGAAGCTCCGAGATATAAATGAAAAATATAAAGCCGATCATAAACACATAAATTACAAACCGTGTATATCAATGCGAATAGCAACATAAATACATGGGAGAATGAAAAATACTATAACCCCAAGGTAATAGTAGAAGTTAACAGATTCCTCCGGTGTAGATGAAAAAGGAGGAAGACAGAAGCGATTGTCAGAAGAAGGACAAGGATCAGTACTGGATTAAGCATTTTTTTACAATCTTTAGAAGTATGGATTAAGGAAGAAAGTATATGAAAGGTGAGAATAATGAAACGGAAAAGGTAAATTTATAAGGAAAATATTAGACAGAGTAATCGAGGCAGATCATCGCATTTAATTAAAAGAAGATCCTAATTTCCTTAGTCACTGACGAATCAAATCTTATATAAATAACGAAGATCTTCGTTGAAATCCCTTGAATTCCGGAATCCAATCGTGACTACGTCAAATGTTAAGACGAATATCTATTACCTCATTTCACTCTTTTATAATAGCTTCACTCGTACGCTTTGAGTAATCGAATTCTTTCATTTAAATTATTTAACGGTGATAAAACTCTAGTTTTCAACTTATATTCGTCATGAAAACATTTTTATTGTTAGCCATGACGACCTCACTCAAATTTCGGGACGAAATTTCTTTAACGGGTTGGTACTATGATGATCCAGAAATTTCCGATCAAATTTAAACCTAATCTTTATATGATTTCGACACGATAAGCAAAGTTTATAAAGTTGAGTCTCAAATTTTTTTGAACTGTTTCATATATTCAATTGACCTTCGACTGTTCTCGACGATTCACTAACAATTAATTGTAAATAAATATGTATATATATACATATATGTATATATATTAGTAACTTGAAACATGTGAATATAATATTATATGATTTAGTTGTTATGTAAAATAATTTATAAGATTATTAAAATTGGGACGAATGGATATATATCAAGTTTTGTATGTACTGTTCAAATGATAATTAAAACTTTATGCATAATAATTGTATTATATTATAAGTTATTATTGTTACGATTTATGAACACGGTTAATTAAACTTACATATTTTAATATTAAATATAATTAATATATAATTTTTTCTCCATTTGCAGACTTTCATGAAACCGTGTTATGAATTTGATATGATAACACTTTTAAAATCAAATTCACGGATGGTTGTCACTTGCTTACTTACATTATTATAAACCTACTTTTATCATTTATTATATTCATAGACTCAAGAAAGACCCCATCTCTACTGCTTTATTCGATTACCAAACCACCACCAATTGGTCACCAATCCACACTTGCTTTTTGACAAATGCATATATACATGCATCACACGACTTAAATTAAAGAAAAAGCAAGTCATTTTTCTCAAAACAATCATCCATTCATGCACATGTAATTATTATCGTTATTATTTTTATTAATATTATTAATATTAATATCATTATTATAGTAACTATGAAATATTGATTCATGCGCATATATCAGGTACATCCCTTTTCATCTTTGACTTTGTTTCTTCTTTTTGCCCGTGACTATGCCTATCTATTTCACCACTACATAAACAAGATTTTAAAACACAAGATGACAACTGAAATTGATTATTTATGATATTACTATTTTTGTTGTGTATTGTAACTTTAATACATGTCATGCATAAATACCCCACCATTCTATCTTGTTTACAATTCATTACAAAATCATGAACACTAGAACACAACTCATGCTCAACTAATCATGTTTATGTTTGCTATTCGACACAAGACACCCATCGATCGAAACTCACCGCCATTTTTATCATCTTCAAATAGCAACGACAACAAACACCAAGAACATTACTATCACCTTCTCATTCGATTACTATGGTCATCATCCTTTTTAACCACAACCTGCAAAAGGTAATCTCTTTTGTATTTTGATCACACTCATCGAACTTCTTTCTTTTCTTCGGTTAATACATATGCTTGATCAACCCAAACAACCATTTAATTCATTTAACTACTCGACTCCGGGTTGCAACTCAACAATCACGTGCAACTCTTGTTTTCACTATTATCACTATCGGGTTGTTGAACAAAGATCCACAATACACTATCGTGAACCAAACAAAACACCAACATCTTCCTTCTATCTCATCTCTCTATATCTCTCTCTCTTCTCTCATTCCATTTTTTGTGAACAATCGAACCCAAGCTTCTGCTGTATCGGTTTGTTTGTTTTTTCGAATCACAAACACCCAACGAAACCATCAATAAGTGATGTACTATTATACTCGAACACCTTCAAAACCTATTGCGACTACACATATTTTTTTTCTGTTTCGATCAGGTTAAAACCAAACCACTCATCATCATTAAACCGCTATATTTTTTTTTTGTTTCTTACCGAAACCTTTCACCATCGATAACCATCACTATGCTAGCTATCTTCAAGAATCATCACAAAACCCCTTTATTCTTTAATTACTGCACGACTACTAATGTTTTTGTTTTTCCTAATCAGTTCAAAACCCTTGAAACAGCAGCAATTTCATGTATATGCTTTATGATTATGACATAGTAAATGAAGTAACGAAAGACGTGAAGAATGAAGAGAGAACGATGAACTAATAAGCGGTGATAATGATCCTGTAATAATGGGTATTAAACTATCGATGTTAAATGGAATGTGGAGCTGTAAAGACAACAACTTTTTTGTTGTGTTTCGTTGTTTCCCTTTTTCTTCCACCGACAGGAAACAAATGTTCCAACGATCCAGTTTAAACCGATGAATGGACTGCGATATTCAGTTTGCTAATTGGGCCGTATATTAGTTGGGCCATAAAATGATCTAGACTCTTTGTTGGGCTGGGTTTATATCAAATATCATAAGGAAACCACTAGTATGTGTCTGTTAGAATTAAAAACGAGGAAAGAATAGATAATTACGGGTTGATGATGCATGGTAACGAGATATTGCTAGTTGATGACATAATTATTATGATAAAATGATATGTGAAGTTTCATTGATGATGGTTATGTGAAGGCGAGTCATGGGTTGATAACGATTGGAATGATGAGTAGGGATAGGCTAAGTAATGATATGTGGAATAAGGATAATAATAAATATGATTAAGGATGTTATCGGGTTAGCGGGATGTCGCGGGTTCAAACCTCGACTTGGTCATTTTTTAAGGGCTACTCCTTTGAGGTAGTTATTACTAATACTCTTATTATTATTATTTCATTATTAATTTTTATTGTTATTATTATTATTATTTATTATTTATTATTGATTGTTATTATATAATTGTTATTATCACCATATTAAAAAATAAGATTATTAGTATAATTAATATTATTACCATTATTATTATTATTATTATTATTATTATTATTATTATTATTATTATTATTATTATTATTATTATTATTATTATTATTATTATTATTATTATTATTATTATTATTATTATTATTATTATTATTATTAATATATATAGTATTATTATTAATATGACTATTAAACTTTTTAACAGGATCATCATTTTATTTAAAAGTACCATTATTATTTAAAATATTATTTTTATGAAAACTAACATTTTTATCTTATTATTATTATCTTTAAAAATTATTATTATTACTAACATTACTTTTATTATTAGTATTATTATCAAAACTATTAATAGCAATATCATTACTAAAACTAATTACTTTTAGTATTATTATTATTATTATCATAAAAAGATACAAATTTTTATTTACTATTATTTTACAAAAAGCTATATAAGAATATATTTAAAACATATCGCATAACAACATTAATATTTTTATAATAAATACTAATTATGTATCTAATGTATATAAAATAAAAATAGTTAATTAAGTCATTAATAAAATATATAAGTTATTAAAATAACAATTAATAATAATATGTAAATTTGTTCGATTACAATTATATGTGTTAATATACATATAAATGATATAGGTTCGTGAATCCGAGGCCAATCTTGCATTGTTCAATAACATCATACGTATTTTTACTACAAAATACAGTATCGTGAGTTTCATTTGCTCCCTTTTACTCTTTACATTTTTGGGACTGAGAATACATGCGCTGTTTTTATAAATGTTTATTTAAATGCTTTTGAAATATATTTTTGAACTGAGAATACCTTAAATGCTTTTATAAATGTTTGACGCGATATGACACAAGCAAAACATTCCTCGAATGAATTATTATGCAGACAGAAGTTCTGCGGATTATTATTGAATTATGTGGACATGATAATTGCCACCATTGAATTATGTGGATATGATAATTGCCACCATTGAATTATGTGGACATGATAATTGCCACCAATTGATGTGAATGTTATATATCGAGAGAATGATTTTATACACAGGTTATGTATATGTTATTTTTGTGCACAAGATATGTGTACGGTTACTATGATTTATGAAAAAGGTTTCGTACACGAGAAAGATGTACTATATTTAAAAGATATAGCATGTACATTACAGGTGGGTATAGGATTCGGGCCCATTTGTACCATGCAGCATTTAAATCTTGTGATCTATCAAAATGATGAATTTTATTCTTTTATGATAAACTTATGAACTCACCAACCTTTTGGTTGACACTTGAAAGCATGTTTATTCTCAGGTATGAAAGAAACCTTCCGTTGTGCATTTGCTCATTTTAAAGACATTATTTGGAGTCGATCATCGCAATGGAACCAGATGTTGGTGACTTCGTCCAGACAGATTAGGACGGGGTATGACATAACCCCTCCTCTGTTCGTTAATTTTCTGAATTATTTCCTACACTTAACTACTTTAAAACGCATCTCGGTCCAACAATTTAAGAGCCCACCATTTAATTATATTGAAACCCATCATAGTAATTTAATGAGCCCAAAGCACAAGTCACAATCTAGCCCGCTACTTGGATTAATGGTTTTCTAGTCCAACAATATTACAGCAATAGCCCGAGATAGAAATTAATTAACAATAGTCGATCGGTATATAGGGTTTTTGATGAAGGTGATTGTAACAGTTGCAAACAAAAGAACAGTTGTATCAAATCTTCATAGCAGTAACCGATGGCTGTTGTGGTTTCTTTATCGATAGTAACTAGCAATAGACGATGGCCACAATAAATAAATATAAATGGTGTTTGAATTGGGTGTGTTTAAACAGGAAACAAGATCGACTAAACGGTTGTGGTGTAATAAAAAAAAACAAACAGGTTCATCAATATGGTCGTTATTATTGGCTATCATCATCATTTATTATTGTATCATCATCATCTTGGTTCTAATCATTGTTAAATCATCATCATTTATTAGTTGCAGGTTATGGAAGCAAGGAGATGATCAACAGTAACAATGGTTGTTTGAGTTTGTTGTGGTTTGAAATAGAAACAGTGAATAGCAGGTGAGTCATGGTGTTGCTGTAAAACAGAAAAACTATTGCAGCGATTTAAATGTTAATTCATGATGTTCAATTGTGATTTCAACCGAAAAATAATTTGGTGGTGATCTAGTTATGGTGGCCGATGAGGGTGTCGTGGAGGAGGTGATGTCGAGTGGTTTGATAGTTATGGATGGCCAAGGTGATTGATCAAGAAAATGAGGAGGGTGATGGTGTTCTTGATTTACTCGAATAGAAACAGAGGTAGGAAGTTAACCACAAGTGTTGTGGGTGTCTTTATGGATATAGTGTGTTCGATATAGGAGCATAAGGGTCGATGATGGAGTTGTGGTGACTTTTGCCATTAAAGGAAACCGAATAGAAACAGGACGGTAATAGTAGATAGCATAAATGGGGTTTGCAATAGTGATGAGGTGGTGGTTGTGTTGTCATCGAAACAGAAATGAAAATAACAGCCGTAGCGTATAATCATCAAGGTGTTTGGGTTGGTTTTTGATGGTGGTTGTTCGAAGTGGTGGAGGTACGTTGGTCCGGTGTGTTGAAGGTGGTTGTCGAAGGTGGAAGGTGGTAGTGATCATAGGTGGTGATTGGAGCTCGAATGGTGAAGGTTGTTTATCTATCTATCTTGATTATACATATATATATAAAGAGAAAGAGATTAATGATGGTGTTATATGTATATGTAAATATATGTATATACTCCGTTGGTGATGAAAAGCAAAGAAAGAAAATAGAAATTAGAAATAGTAATTAGTCTTACAAGTGGGTATGGTGATTGAATATGGTGTGTGATATCTCTGCACACTTGCACTCATGTGTATATGTATAATATAAATAAGATATTTAGAATCTATTATGGGTATAATTAGTCAATATGTTCGAATATTTATTACCTGTAAAAGTCCCATTAAAAGTGACACATAACAACCAAGATAAGGACTACAAATATAAAAATACAAAAAGATGATTCATGAATTCTTGTTTAATATGCATGTGGGTTTAGGAGTTGCAAGTTGTAATTGTTAATGGGTTATGTATCATATATATGTACGTAAAAGTTAAGACAAAAGTGGTAATCATTCACTAGTGCACAGTTTAATATGTAAAGATATAGATTAGTAATAGAAGTGGACAAATAACAGAAAGTGAATGAGGTGGTGGTTCTTTGTGATTAAGCGGGTATATATATATATATATATATATATATATATATATATATATATATATATATATATATATATATATATATATATATATATATATATATATATATATATATATATATATATATATATATATATGTTGGTCCCTTGATAACAATAGGAGTATTGTAGAGGGGGGGTGAATACAATTTCTTTAAAATAACTTAACAGTTAAACACGATTAGTATTCAAGCATGCAAATAAATAGAGTCACAGGTAATTTTTAACAGTTATTCTTTATTGATTGAATCACAAAGAATCACAACTATCCTTGGCGGAATGATGGTTGGTTGATACAGATTACCTAGATTATAGCTAAGAGGTAAACTAACAGCTATTACGTGTTTTGACTCTATAAAAATAAACCCACTCCACTAGTTGTTACAATAGTGGATACAACAATTTATAGTAGTCCTATTATCCGTGTAATGGTTCTATTGTCCATTGGTACATAGGATGTCTGTACTTGTGGGGACAACTATATCAGAGAGCATGCTCTCCTCTTTTCTCTTTGGTAGCTATTTGCAGAAACACTCCAATTCGGTTTGGCAACACTATTTGATTATACAAATAGAATGTTGTGTTCCCTAGGTGTTGACAAAGTATAACCCATGTCTGCACATGCGTTAAATTTCTGCATTCCCACGTGGTCTTGTAAGGTCACTTGTCAGCTGCCGACGCGTGTCCTTTTCTGTTCAACTTTGTCTTAGAATTCTATTAAATAGTACCATTGATGTAGACCACTCAGGAAACTAATATGCTTATAATGGAGCATAGTTGTCTTGTGTAGTAAGCTACATTCCAGCTGTGCTGGTTCTTCATTGCTGAGCCACTTCATGTTCTTGATTTGCTGAGTACACATCATGTGCTGATTGAAGAACACTGTCTACCTTGTGCTGGTGATAATGCTAAAAATGAACATATATTTCATAGCATTATTCCTCAAGAAAGACAAGCTTTTAGTTGCAACTGTTCTATTTACAAGTGATATTCGTTTAAATAATAAAAGGTGAAGACAAAAGACAGATTCGACGAATTGAAGACGCAAACGACCAAAAAGCTCAAAAGTACAAAATATAATCAATGAGGTTCCAATTATTGATAAGAAACGTCTCAAAATTACAAGAGTACAAGATTCAAAACGCAAAGTACAAGATATTAAATTGTACGCAAGGACGTTCGAAAATCTGGAACCGGGACCAGAGTCAACTCTCAACGTTCGACGCAACGGACTAAAAATTACAAGTCAACTATGCACATAAATATAATATAATATTTAAATAATTCTTATAATTATTTAATATATTATATTTATTTATTAAAACGTCGACAAACAAGAAAACAAGGATTTTTAGCTGTCACCGACGGCCATGCGATCGCATGGCCTGGAGGAAGAAATCCCATGCGATCGCATGGCCAACTTTTCCAGTTCATAGGCCTATAAAAATCGAGCTTTGGTGCACCATTTATCCATCCATCAATCTCTCTATCTATATGTAAACGTATATATTTATATTTATATTTTAATTTTAATTTTAAATCCTAATAATAAGGGTATGTTAGCGAATGTTGTAAGGGTGTAAGTCGAAATTCTGTCCGTGTAACGCTACGCTATTTTTAATCATTGTAAGTTATGTTCAACCTTTTTAATTTAATGTCTCGTAGCTAAGTTATTATTATGCTTATTTAATCCGAAGTAATCATGATGTTGGGCTAAAAATATTAAAATTGGGTAATTGGGCTTTGTACCATAATTGGGGTTTGGACAAAAGAACGACACTTGTGGAAATTAGACTATAAGCTATTAATGGGCTTTATATTTGTTTAACTAAATGATAGTTTGTTAATTTTAATATAAAGATTTACAATTGGACGTACCTATAAATAACCATATACACTCGATCGGACACGATGGGCGGGGTATTTATATGTACGAATAATCGTTCATTTAACCGGACACGGGAATGGATTAATAGCCACTAGAATTATTAAAACAGGGGTGAAATTATGTACAAGAACACTTGGCATAATTGATAACAAAGTATTAAAACCTTGGGTTACACTCAGTCGACATCCTGGTGTAATTATTAAACAAAGTATTAAAATCTTGTTACAGTTTAAGTCCCCAATTAGTTGGAATATTTGACTTCGGGTATAAGGATAATTTGACGAGGACACTCGCACTTTATATTTATGACTGATGGACTGTTATGGACAAAAACCAGACGGACATATTAAATAATCCAGGACAAAGGACAATTAACCCATGGGCATAAAACTAAAATCAACACGTCAAACATCATGATTACGGAAGTTTAAATAAGCATAATTCTTTTATTTCATATTTAATTTCCTTTATTTTATATTTAATTGCACTTCTAATTATCGCATTTTTATTTATTGTTATTGTATTTAATTGCACTTTTAATTATCGTACTTTTTAATTATCGCAAGTTTATTTTATCGCACTTTTATTATTCGCAATTTCATTATCGTTATTTACTTTACGCTTTAAATTAAGTCTTTTATTTATTTAATATTTTACATTTTGTTTTAACTGCAACTAAAGTTTTTAAAATCGACAAACCGGTCATTAAATGGTAAAAACCTCCTTTATAATAATAATATTATATATATTTGTATTTTTATAAATTTAAACTAATATAGCGTTAAGCTTTGTGAAAAAGATTCCCTGTGGAACGAACCGGACTTACTAAAAACTACACTACTGTACGATTAGGTACACTGCCTATAAGTGTTATAGCAAGGTTTAAGTATATCCATTCAATAAATAAATAAATATCTTGTGTAAAATTGTATCGTATTTAATAGTATTTCCTTGTAAAATTTAATAGTATTTTATACCCTTAGCTTTAACATCAAGTATTTTTGGCGCCGCTGCCGGGGAACTTAAAAATTTAGCTTAAAATCCGGAAGCGCAACGCTATATATAAAAAAAAAAAGATTTTTATTTTTTTTACTTTTATAAAAATACGTTTTTGTAAAAATACGTTTTAAAAATTCAAAAATATAAAAAGAAAAACAAAAATTTATATATTTTTAAGAGTTTGTTAAATATATAAGTTTTATAAAGTTTCTTTATTTTTATTTTTAGTATTTAAAAATATAAATTTTATTTAAATATTGTGTTTTTTTTATAAAACATCAAAACAGCAACACAGAAAAAAAAAATATAAAAGTTTACGGGCTACACTGTAGCAGCCCAACTCATCTGGCCCGATTTTCTACTTCATGCGATCGCATGAATATATAGCATACACTCCATGCGATTGCATGGAGTGATTTGACTCTTCTGAAACATAAGCTGTACGAAATTAGGGTTTATAATAATTATTATTATTAATTAATAACCCTAATTAGGTTATAATTATTTTATTATTTAGTTTAGTTTATTTATAATTTGTATTTTAAGTCTAAATTAGTTTTAATAATTTATAAAATTAATAGTTTTATAAAATAAATAATATAAAAATAATATTTTTATAAAAATTGTAATTTTTACAACTTTTTATATATTTTTATATTTTGTCCCTTTTTAATAGTTTTAGCGTAATTTTTGTATTTTTCGCTCGTATTTATTTTTAATTCATAGTTTTTGCCATAGTTATTTTTATTTCTAGATTTTTAGGCCTTGCCGTAAAATCCCTTAAGTGCTTTTTCTTTAGACTAAGATTTAGGTGCTTTAGAATTTTGCGACGCCTTTTTAAATTTTAGTACCTTTTTAAGTTATTTCCATTTGGGATATAGTTTTACTTGTAAGCTTTAAGACGCAACTTTTAGTTTTAAATTTTTAGTTCCTTTTTAAGTTTAGACGCGCTATTTTCTTATTTCTCGACGCCTTTTACCTATGTATCAATTATCACTCCAATTAGTAATCTCAATTTGCGATTATAATTTTAAGTTAGTGATAGTAATAAGGTTGGGTTAGTCGAGTGTTTTTAAGTTCTATAAGTCACTCTTTTTCTTTCTTATTTTTATTTTTCGATTTTTTCCGACGCACTCTTTTTCTTTCTTATTTCTCGCTATTCTAGTTTTTAGGACATCGATTTTTATTCTACTTCTTATCTAAATTTCTTAAAATTACGAAAATTTATTTTAAGTGGTTAAATTGATAGACATCAAAATTTTCTGGTTCGTAGTAATAGTTGGATTTGTACGTGGACCGGGTTATTGGAGCCAAACAGTCCTCAATTATATTGAGACCAAACAAATCATGCCCCTCTGCTGCATCTTTTGGCTATTCGAAACGTGGGCAAAATCAGAAAAGTCTATTGATTGGATAACTTATATAATTTTTCTTTCCTTTTTAAAAACTAATAGGATATTCAGTGATTGCACCGAGCAAGACGTTCACCATCTTTTGTACGTTCACCACCTGTAACTAGATCAAGACATTTAGCAAATATTACCGCCGTTGATTTTTCTTTAGAATCTTCATCCAGTCGACCAAGTACTCCAATTCAAATTTCCGATAATCCATTTTTTGAACCCGACCTCACAATTGAGAATCCGGAGAATATTCAGGGACGATTCATAGATCCTGAACCATTAAATTTTCCTCCGGAACCACCAATAATTCAAACAGAGATTGTTGAGGAACGAACCATTAAATCAGAATCCTCTAGTGATTCCGATTCAACAAATTCAATTATGGAGAATCTGGAACCTTTAAGTATGGAAGACCGAATGAGAGCTAAACGCACTGGCCAAGGTCACGCAATTACTCATCCAGACATTAATGCGCCAGATTATGAAATCAAAGGACAAATTCTACACATGGTGACTAATCAATGCCAATTTAGTGGTGCGCCAAAGGAAGATCCAAATGAACATCTTCGTACCTTTAATAGGATCTGCACACTATTTAAAATCCGAGAAGTGGAGGATGACCAGATATATCTCATGTTATTTCCCTGGACTTTAAAGGTAGAAGCCAAAGATTGCTTGGAATCGTTACCTGAAGGGGCGGTTGATACATGGGACGTTTTAGTTGAAAAATTTCTTAAACAATTCTTTCCTGCATCTAAAGCCGTAAGACTTCAAGGAGAAATTGTTACGTTTACACAGAAACCGAATGAAACTCTATATGAGGCGTGGACAAGATTTGAAAAGTTATTAAGAGGATGTCCGCAACATGGTTTAGATACCTGTCAAATAGTACAAATATTCTACCAAGGATGCGACATCACTACAAGGAAAGACATAGATATAGCAGCTGATGGTTCCATTATGAAGAAAACCGAAACTGATGCTTATAAAATTATTGATAACACTGCTTCCCACTCATATGAGTGGCACCAAGAAAAAGATATCGTTAGATCATCTAAAGCAGCTAGAGCCGATTCTAGCCATGACTTAGATTCCATTTCCGCAAAGATAGATGCAGTCGAGAGACGAATGGAAAAGATGACTAAAGATATACACTCAATACGAATTAGTTGTGAGCAGTGTGGAGGACCACATTTGACAAAGATTGTCTCAGTATTGAATTAACAATGGAACAAAGAGAGAATATTTCATACATAAACCAAAGGCCTGGAAATAATTATCAGAATAATTATCAACCGCCAAGACCGATTTACAATCAAAACCAGAACTATAACCGAAATATTCCATACAACAACCAACAAGGTCCTAGCAATCAACAAGTATCCAATAATACTTACAACCAGCAAAGACCTAATTTTCAAAACAAACCACCACAACAAACTGATGATAAAAAGCCGAATTTAGAAGATATGATGACGAAGCTAGTTGAAACTCAAACGCAGTTTTTCACATCTCAAAAACAAACCAATGAACAAAATGCTCAAGCATTTAGAAATCAACAAGCTTCTATTCAAAATCTGGAACAAGAAGTAAGTAACCTAGCAAGATTAATAGGTGAAAGAAAACCGGGAAGTCTACCTAGTGATACAAATGCTAACCCCCGGAATGAAACAGCTAAAGCCATTACTACAAGAAGTGGTACAACACTTAAACCACCTGAAATACCTGTAACTTCTGATGAAGCTATTCCTACTCTACAAGAACCACAACCTGATCAAGATAAGGAAAAAGAATCGGTAGTTGAAAAGGTTAATGAAGATAACACAGTTAAGGCTAAACCTTATGTTAAACCATACCAACCACCACTTCCTTACCCCGAGTAAAATGAAGAAAGAGAAACTTGAAGCCGAGCAATCCAAATTCTTGGATATGTTTAAACAGATAAATGTAAATCTTCCTTTCATTGATGTGATTTCAGGAATGCCTAGATATGCTAAATTCTTGAAAGATCTGATCACGAATAGAAAGAAAATGGAAGAACTCTCGGCTGTTACTATGAACGCTAATTGTTCAGCAGTGATGTTGAATAAGATACCAGAAAAACTAACTGATCCAGGAAGTTTCACAATTCCATGTTTTCTGGGTAGTCTTAGTTCAATAGAAGCATTGGCAGACTTAGGTGCTAGTATAAATTTAATGTCGTTTTCACTATACACTAAACTAGACCTTGGAGAATTGAAACCAACAAGAATAAGCATACAACTAGCCGATCGATCAATAAAATATCCTAGAGGGATAATGGAGAACATGCTAGTTAAAGTTGGTACTTTAGTATTTCGAGTAGATTTTGTTGTTCTGGACATGGAAGAAGATTCTCAAGTTCCTCTCATATTAGGAAGACCATTCTTAAACACGGCTAAAGCAATGATAGACGTGTTCGGTAAGAAATTGACCCTAAGTATAGAGGACGAGAGTGTTACCTTTTCAGTTGATAAAGCAATGCAACAACCTCAATCTGCAGATGATACATGTTATTATATTCAAACTATAGATTCACATGCAGAATTATTAGAAGAATTTCCAGAATTACAAGGAATAGGAGAATGTTCTTTAGGAGAAGGTAATGAACCAATTAATGAAGCTGAAATATTAGCTACACTTATAGCTAATGGATATGAACCAACAACAGAAGAAATTCAAATGCTAAAAGAAGAAGACAGATATCGATACAAATCATCGATAGAAGAACCTCCGAAATTAGAATTAAAGCCACTTCCAAACCATTTGGAATACGCTTATTTACATGGTGAATCTGCATTACCTGTAATAATATCGTCTTCTCTTACTGAAAATGAGAAATCACAACTCATTTCTGTGTTGAAAGCTCATAAACCAGCCATTGCATGGAAGATTCATGATATTAAAGGAATAAGTCCTTCGTATTGCACACATAAAATCCTTATGGAAGAAGGTCATAAAACGTATGTGCAACGCCAATGAAGACTAAATCCTAATATGCAAGATGTAGTTAAGAAAGAGATTATTAAACTGCTAGACGCAGGTCTAATTTATCCAATTTCTGATAGTCCATGGGTAAGCCCAGTTCAATGCGTACCTAAGAAAGGTGGCATGACTGTCATTACAAATGAAAAAAATGAGCTTATTCCTACTAGGACTGTAACAGGATGGCGTGTATGTATTGATTATAGAAAATTAAATGACGCCACCAGAAAAGATCACTTTTCCTTACCTTTCATTGATCAAATGTTGGAAAGGCTAGCCGGAAATAGTTACTATTGTTTTCTACATGGATTTTCCGGATATTTTCAAATTCCAATAGCACCCGAAGATCAAGTGAAAACCACATTCACGTGCCCTTATGGTACTTTTGCTTACAAACGCATGCCATTTGGACTTTGCAACGCCCCTACAACCTTTCAAAGGTGTATGATGGCGATTTTTCACGACATGATAGAAGAATGCATGGAAGTTTTCATGGATGACTTTTCAGTCTTTGGTGATACATTTGAAACATGTCTAGCTAATCTTGAACGAATGCTTATTAGATGCGAACAATCAAATCTAGTACTTAATTGGGAGAAATGCCATTTCATGGTTAAAGAAGGCATCGTTCTTGGTCATAAAATTTCGAAGGAAGGAATTGAAGTGGATAGAGCAAAAGTAGATGTAATTGCTAAACTTCTACATCCCACCAATGTTAGAGGAGTTAGGAGTTTTCTAGGGCATGCCGATTTTTACCGACATTTCATAAAAGATTTTTCTAAATTGCCACTCCTATGAATAAACTCCTAGAAAAGGATGCTACATTCATCTTTTCAGATGAATGTATCAAATCTTTTAATATTCTTAAAGAGAAACTCACTAATGCGCCGATCATGATAACACCAAATTGGAATCTACCATTTGAACTAATGTGCGATGCAAGTGATTTTGCAATGGGAGCCGTTTTAGGACAAAGGATTGAAAAATGATTTCAACCTATATATTATGCTAGTAAGACGTTACAAGGAGCACAAAAAAATTACACAACTACCGAAAAAGAACTCCTTGCTATTGTCTTTGCTTTTGACAAATTTCGTTCATATCTCGTTCTAGCAAAAACGGTGGTCTATACCGACCATTCTGCTCTTAGATACCTATTTTCAAAACAAGATGCTAAACCAAGATTAATCCGTTGGATCTTACTCTTACAAGAGTTTGATATTGAAATCCGAGATAAAAGAGGAGCAGAAAATCTCGCCGCTGATCATCTTTCTCGTCTTGAAAATCCCGAATTAGAAGTTCTAAATGAATCGGCCATACAAGACAACTTTCCTGATGAATATCTATTGAAGATAGATTATAATGAAATACCATGGTTTGCAGACTATGCAAATTACTTAGTTTGTGGATTCCTTGAGAAAGGATTGTCGTACCAAAAACGAAAGAAATTCTTTAGTGATATAAAACACTATTTCTGGGAAGATCCACATCTTTTTAAAAGTTGTCCAGATGGAATAATACGCCGATGTGTATTCGGAGATGAAGCTAGTAAAATTTTAAACCATTGTCACACAGGACTAACAGGAGGGCATTATGGGCCTCAACTAACAGCAAGAAAAGTTTATGAAGCTGGATTCTATTGGCCTACAATTTACAAAGACGCACACCTTCTTTGCAAATCCTGTGATGCTTGTCAAAGGGCTGGAAAAATAAGTCAACGTGATGAAATGCCACAAAATGTCATTCAAGTATGCGAAGTATTTGACATTTGGGGTATTGACTTTATGGGTCCATTTCCAAAATCTCATAATAATCTCTATATTCTCGTAGCCATTGATTATGTATCTAAATGGGCGGAAGCACAAGCTCTCCCAACTAACGATGCACGAGTTGTAGTCAACTTTTTAAAATGTCTTTTTGCAAGGTTTGGAACACCGAAAGCTTTAATAAGTGATCGGGGTACTCATTTCTGTAATAATCAACTTGAGAAAGTTCTTAAAAGATATGGAGTAACTCATAAAATCTCTACCGCATATCATCCACAAACAAGTGGACAAGTTGAAAATACCAACCGAGCTTTAAAACGTATTCTAGAGAAAACCGTAGGATCAAATCCGAAGAAATGGTCCATTAAATTGGAGGATGCACTCTGGGCTTTTAGAACAGCCTACAAAACTCCAATTGGAACCACACCTTTTAGACTTATTTATGGAAAAGCAAGTCATCTTCCAGTAGAAATTGAACACAAAGCATTTTGGGCTTTGAAGACATGTAATCTTGATATACATGAAGCTGGACGTTTATTATTAAGTCAACTAAACGAATTAGAAGAATTAAGACATGAAGCATACGAAAATTCGTTAATCTATAAGGAAAGAACGAAGAAATGGCATGATAAAAGAATCAGAAGTTTAAAAGAATTTAAAGAAGGAGACAGAGTTCTTCTTTTCAATTCACGATTCAAGCTATTTCCTGGAAAATTGAAATCAAGATGGTCTGGACCATTCATAGTCAAAAGAGTTTTCCCATACGGAACAGTAGAATTAATAATTTCAAATGGAATTGAATTTAAAGTTAATGGTCACAGAGTTAAACATTACATAGATAGTCCAATGGAAATCGACAACGAAGTTAATCACAATTTCGATACCACAGCTAACTAAGTGTGGGGAGAATCAAGTCTTTAAAGGATAATATGTATTTCTGTTAGAGTTAGATTGTCTGTTTTCGTGTAGTTCTCGAAAATGGAACCCGAACGGTCTTTCCCTAGCAGACCCTAAAGAACTAGTCTTCTCCCCCCATTCTAAATTTTTATTTTTTTAGGTTTTTACGAAATGAAGACTGGCTGTGAACTAAACCATGGTCTAATGCTACACGCTTTGATCACTAAACATAATAATGACACACTTCTGAGTGAAATAGTATCAGTAATCAGAGAAAGATTGGACGGAGTAAGAAAAGAATCCAGATGCGAAGATAATAAGTTACAATTTGTTAAAGGAAAATCAAAATCCGCAGCTAAAAGAAGAGCACGACACCTAGAAAGATGTCACAAATGCGGAAAATGGTCACATGGAGGTAAATGTTCAAATAATCAAACCTATTCAAATACCGAATTTGTTACTTTATGCAGAGACGGACCGTTCATATGTTTAGAAGAAAAAACACTGAATGCTCGAGGTTACGCCTATGTAGCCATGGAAAACCAATTAAACCAACTATCTTATGAATGGGATAGATCATATAACTAAGAATACTATCTCACAGGTAAGTCTGTACAGTTTTAATTTTTTTTTTTTTTTTTAACCTTTTGATAATAAACGCTAATTTGTTCGCTATAAAGTATTAAATTGGTATTAAATAAAATTAGGTTTGGCGACCGAAATTATTGACATCATTCAAAAATTTATTACATCACTGCAAAATTTAACGTTTATTCTTAAGGTATAAATATCTTTAATCAATCAACACAAAATATTTCAAAAATTCGTCATGAGTTAAATTAGGTCATGGAACCGAAATTACTTTACCAAAAAGAGGGGCGTATATTTTTGATAATATTTGATTGATTAAAGTGGGATAAAAAGCCAAAAAGATTTTTAATTTTATTTTTACCATGTTTTTAAAATTAATATATAAATCTTAAATTAATATTGTAAACTTTGTAAAAACAATATATTTAAAATTGTAAATATTTGAAAAATATAATATAAGTTTGGTGTGATTTTATAATATGAATTTTTAAATTAAGTTTGGTGTGAATTTTTAATTTTTAAAATAAGAATTTTTAATTTTATGCATTTCAAATTTTAAGTTTGGTGTGAATTTTTAATATTAATTTTGAATTTTATGTATTTTTATTTTAAGTTTGGTGTGAATTTAAAAACAAAAATTTACTTTATCTCATTAAGTTAAAAATATGATTTTTAGAATTCGTCGTAAGTTGAAGACTAGGTCATTGAACCGAAATTGCTTTACCGGGAGGGACGAGAACTTTTATTATCATTATTTTTAATCTTATTGAATTAAAGTATGCCAAAAACATTAAAAAAAAACCCTAAAAATCTTAGCTTTTAAAACAACCGCTACAAAAAGACAAATTTTAAAATTTTGTCAAAGGACGGACTAGGACATCGATCCGAAACGACCTCGTCCTAAATAACAAGGGAAACAAAATTTTAAAATTAATTACTTAATTGTTTTAATTAGTATAAGATATATAAAAAAAAAAAACTGAAATCACAGTAGCCGGGCACCCATGCGATCGCATGGGATTCTCCCTATACCTCCATGCGATCGCATGGAGGCAAAAATCTGGCCAGACTCAAAACAGCCAGCGAGCTGTGTTCTTTACCACTTCACACACACATACACGAAAAATACCTCAAATCTTCACCAAATTTCATCATTTTTCCACCGTAATTCGTCATTTTTCTTGCTCTAATCATGCTTAGATTCTCATTCTTCAGCAAAATGGTAAAAATTACACCCCTAAACTCTATAAATTCCTAGTTTTTGTGATAATTACCAATTTTTTACCTAATGCAATTTTGTTAATTTCTAGTGTAATTAGTATTAAATTGTTAGTATTTTATGCATGTATAACCTAGATTGATGCTATTTAACATGATTTGAAGCCAAAAACTTCAAAATTTTTAGAAATCTAGGGTTTGTGTTCTTGAGCAATTTGGGGCTTTTTGATATAAACAGGTTATGGCCAATTTTTGTCATGAATTATTGCTAAATTGAGTAGTGTAACATGTTTAGATAGTTAAATAATCCAAACATTGATCCTAAACATGATTTTTGGAGATTAAAGTGGACTTTTTAAGTCCAAAATTCATGAACTTGATTAATTTGATGTAATTGCCATTTGAGACTTGTTTAATTATTAGTAATGACTATTTTGACATGTTATTTGAGTTAAATGCTTATGAACTTTGTATACATTTTCATATGTGCTTATTTGAAAAGTGTAGAATTGTGAAAAATTGTGAAAATGTGTATAAGTTTAATTTTGATTTAACATGTTATAGTGATTGTTTTAAGTTGTTATTTTGCTAACACTAATGCATATTTGGATGCACAAATTTTGTGTTTAATGTGTTTTGCAGAAAGCCGATACTGGAGGTTCAGGAGCATCATCATCTAGACGACCAGCACCAGCACCAGAACCAGAACCAGAACCAGAAATGCAACACGAACAAGAATCACAACAACAGCCTGATCAGCACATACCTTATTATGATCCGGTACAGTTTGTTGATGAATTCATAGTATTCCCAATGAGGCCGCCAGTAGAATTCCCAACGATTCCTGAGCACACTCTGCATCCTAATCTGAGATTTGATAGGAGATGGAGAGATTACGAGACATATCAAAGGAACAAATTCAAATTGGTAACAAAAAAATGTAGAGGTGCCAAGGGTAATCGATTGGGCTCCTTTGGAAACGGTCCATCTAGCTAACCGTGTTAGACAGCTTTTAGTTCAAAGGTATGGCAGTTCTTCTTTTACAGATTGGGAACGTCTTTTCACCATTCGTAGACCTGTATATAAGGAATGGTGTGTTGAGTTGATGAGTACTGTATCACTTGATACAAATATAGTTAGAATAGATGATAAAAGATTTCTTAGGTTTATCCTTGGCGGTAGGATGTACAGAATGTCCATGCTGGACATGGCCAGGGCCTTACAGATATATACTCCTGGTGAGTTGCTATTACCCGATTGTACAAATTTGATTCATTATGGTGAAAGGGTAGATAGTAACTTTGACGCTGACGCCATTTGGAGGCGTATGTCACATTTTGATGTTTTTACATGAGCAGGAGGACACTCCTATACACATATTGACAGAGTCGAGCTTCGTATTATTCATAGATTTTTGGCTAACTCGATTACACAGAGAGGTCATAATAAAGAAAAAATTACCTTACATGATTTATTCTACCTAAAATGTATTCGGGATCCTAGAAGCTTTGTCAATATCCCTTACTGTGTTGCTTTTTATTTATCTAAAATGGTAGAGGGAATGCAGGACGGGTGTATAATAGGAGGAGGTATTTTTGTCACTCTCATTGGAGAGTATTTAGGTGTTGATAGGAACCAAGGGGGTCCATTACAGCTTTGTAGAGAACAGGTTGAGCCCTTAGGATTGAAAGTTTATGTGGGTGCTAAGGTATTGAAAAGTAGACGTAACCAGGCAGTACCCTATGAGGGATCTCATCCTCAGGTAGAGAGGGGCTCAGACGAGGAAATGGAGGAGGCGGAAGACATTAGGGATGTCTTTCGAGATGCTATTCTTGACGTCCAAGTTCATATAGATGAGGAAGCAATGACGAACGCGGCCAGACATAGTATGTATGAGCAGTGGAACTCCGAGCGAGTATACGAGGATTATAGGCGACGCCAACACGATAGCTGGTTAGTTCATCAGCACCAAATTATGAGCCAGCTATCATATCAGGTACCAAATAATTACGTACCTACTCGACCTGCTCATTTTCCGCCACATAGCCCCGATATCCGACCACCCTTTAACCGGTATGACTATAACCAAGCCTATCAAAACACCTATAACTAACAATGGAACCCACCTGACGAGATGAACTGGAACCCATATCTAGACTGATTTAGTTCCATTTGGTTATTTATATGATTTTTATGTTTTTATCTTTTTACTTATTCATGTTTAAACTTATGTTATTGAATATACTTATGTAATCTTTATCATTTTTATTATTATTGTGTACTAATATTTCACATTTAGGATTTGAAAGTGGGATATTAAGTCCCATTTCAAATTGCCATGCATGTTTATATTTGTATGTATGTATATTGTAAATTGTACAAAACAGGGTAAAACAGCGCATTTTCAAACACTGGCATTAAGTTCAGCAAAAGCTACTAATTTTGACGACAAGATGACAAATAAATGTGATGTAACAACAGACGAAATGAACAAATGATATGCACCATTTATCATTCAGCAACCAAACGCCAATATGTTTGGAAACTTTGGTAAAATTTAATCATTTTTACGCTAATCACCCTCAATAATTTAAATTGTTACTGATTTCTTGCAAATGAGGGCATTGCAAGATCTTAAGTGTGGGAAGGGGTTAAATTCTTTCGGATTTTTAAAATTTTTATCTTAAACACTTGGTTACCATTAAAAATACTAGTAACGTAGTAGTTGTATTAGAATCTAGTGCTCTCTGATGATAAAGAACAGCCCTAGTCTTATATACTGACTACCCAATTCTAGTAAAATTTTTCAAAATTTTCAATTAAATGAACTCAAAATCATGTTTATACATATTTATGAACGATAAAACTAGGTGTTAACACCGAAATTATTGTTACCTCAGAAAGGACATAAATTGAGAAACAAACCAAAATGTTAAAATTCATTTAAAATGGAATAGAGGACAATAAAAAGGAAAATAAAAGCCAAGTGTGGGAAAAATTATCAAGTTATCTTAAACATATGTCACATATTTCTGTAACAAATAACTGAAAATAATTTTGCTTTGGACTAAACTAAACTATTTTACCCGATGAAAGAAAAGAAGAGATGGATCTACACGATGAATCAATTCCATCATTAAAAGGAAGTAAAGTCTTCCGAAAAAGAAACGCGCTTCTTGATTTAGGTCATAAAGTTGTCGTCCAGACCAGCTGTAGGTTGACGAAAAACCTAGAAAAGTCATCACTAAAATCAGCAGGAAATCCACGGACCTCAGCATTAAACAGGGTCGCCAAGTGGTCAGATTTATCCTAACCATGAGAAGGATTTATCTCGTAAAATGGGGGGCACCGTGCAAATTAGCTGGATAAGACTAATGAATCAGATCCCCAGAAAGGATAATCTCCTTAAAGATTAAAAATCAGCTTTTAAGCCTGATATTACTCAATCCTAGAGATTGACCTTAAAGATTGAGAATTCAAACTCATAGAATTCAATGATATCTAAACTCGAGCTTGAACGAGAAAATATTTTGATCAAATTATAAACCGATTTGTTTTCTGAAAACCCATTTTCAATGCGTTCATTATCATTGAACGTAAAATCCTAGGAATTCACCTGGAATTCATTAGGTTATCTGAACCAAATCGGGTGTCAACCGTAAGAACGGTGGTTGCATAGCATGGTTAAAGACAGGACCTTGTGCCAGACCGACAAATTATGAGGGTGAGCTTTACTATTGCTCCTACAAAGGATAGTAATTGCGTCCGATACGTTATAGACCATAATTAAAAGCATGTCAGGGGACATTGACTTAACAGTTGCTTGTTCAACGCTTTCCTTTACAACCGGACGGTAGTTTACCGAAAGGTAATATACGGGACAAGTAAACTGGACGTGTTGCTTTCCTAATACAAGGATAGCAAGTGGGTGACACAAAACCGCAAGTTTTGAGCTAAAATTTTCAAATCTGAAACCCACCAAGCCCACAAAAATATTTTGCAAACACCGGTGAAGGGTTATTCCGGAAAACTTATCTAGGGTAAAAACTAGATTTAATTTTTAAAAGATCAAATGTTTTCATAAAGATCCAATTTCCTTAATGGATCTAAATTTTATAGTCATGTGGGACTGTAAACCACATCGTTACTACCATTGTTTATACCGCCGTAAAGAAATCACTTATGTACAAAGTGTGAAGAATAAAGAAGTGATTCTTGTATATCAAGACTATATTGCTTGAGGACAAGCAACGCTCATGTGTGGGAATATTTGATAATGCTAAAAATGAACATATATTTCATAGCATTATTCCTCAAGAAAGACAAGCTTTTAGTTGCAACTGTTCTATTTACAAGTGATATTCGTTTAAATAATAAAAGGTGAAGACAAAAGACAGATTCGACAAATTGAAGACGCAAATGACCAAAAATCTCAAAAGTACAAAATACAATCAATGAGGTTCCAATTATTGATAAGAAACGTCTCAAAATTACAAGAGTACAAGATTCAAAACGCAAAGTACAAGATATTAAATTGTACGCAAGGACGTTCGAAAATCCGGAACCGGGACCAGAGTCAACTCTCAACGCTCGACGCAACGGACTAAAAATTACAAGTCAACTATGCACATAAATATAATATAATATTTAAATAATTCTTATAATTATTTAATATATTATATTTATATTTATTTATTAAAACGTCGATAAACAAGAAAACAAGGATTTTTAGCTGTCACCGACGGCCATGCGATCGCATGGCCTGGAGGAAGAAATCTCATGCGATCGCATGGCCAACTTTTCCAGTTCACATGCCTATAAAAATCGAGCTTTGGTGCACCATTTATCCATCCATCAATCTCTCTATTAATATGTAAACGTATATATTTATATTTATATTTTAATTTTAATTTTAATTTTAAATCCTAATAATAAGGGTATGTTAGCGAATATTGTAAGGGTGTAAGTCGAAATTCTGTCCGTGTAACGCTACGCTATTTTTAATCATTGTAAGTTATGTTCAACCTTTTTAATTTAATGTCTCGTAGCTAAGTTATTATTATGCTTATTTAATCCGAAGTAATCATGATGTTGGGCTAAAAATATTAAAATTGGGTAATTGGGCTTTGTACCATAATTGGGGTTTGGACAAAAGAACGACACTTGTAGAAATTAGACTATGGGCTATTAATGGGCTTTATATTTGTTTAACTAAATGATAGTTTGTTAATTTTAATATAAAGATTTACAATTGGACATTACCTATAAATAACCATATACACTCGATCGGACACGATGGGCGGGGTATTTATATGTACGAATAATCGTTCATTTAACCGGACACGGGAATGGATTAATAGCCACTAGAATTATTAAAACAGGGGTGAAATTATGTACAAGGACACTTGGCATAATTGATAACAAAGTATTAAAACCTTGGGTTACACTCAGTCGACATCCTGGTGTAATTATTAAACAAAGTATTAAAATCTGGTTACAGTTTAAATCCCCAATTAGTTGGAATATTTGACTTCGGGTATAAGGATAATTTGACGAGGACACTGGCACTTTATATTTGTGACTGATGGACTGTTATGGACAAAAACCAGACGGACATATTAAATAATCCAGGACAAAGGACAATTAACCCATGGGCATAAAACTAAAATCAACACGTCAAACATCATGATTACGGAAGTTTAAATAAGCATAATTCTTTTATTTCATATTTAATTTCCTTTATTTTATATTTAATTGCACTTCTAATTATCGCATTTTTATTTATTGTTATTGTATTTAATTGCACTTTTAATTATCGTACTTTTTAATTATCGCAAGTTTATTTTATCGCACTTTTATTATTCGCAATTTCATTATCGTTATTTACTTTATGCTTTAAATTAAGTCTTTTATTTATTTAATATTTTACATTTTGTTTTAACTGCAACTAAAGTTTTTAAAATCGACAAACCGGTCATTAAACGGTAAAAACTCCCTTTATAATAATAATATTATATATATTTGTATTTTTATAAATTTAAACTAATATAGCGTTAAGCTTTGTGAAAAAGATTCCCAGTGGAACGAATCGGACTTACTAAAAACTACACTACTGTACGATTAGGTACACTGCACATAAGTGTTGTAGCAAGGTTTAAGTATATCCATTCAATAAATAAATAAATATCTTGTGTAAAATTGTATCGTATTTAATAGTATTTCCTTGTAAAATTTAATAGTATTTTATACCCCTTAGCTTTAACATCAGCTGGTAGACTGAGCAGCAAAATAAACACTCGACACATCAATATCTGCTGTCTATACGTAAACAAACTTGTGCTGACTGCACATATCATTTTAGTGCAAATAAATTACAGTTTTGTCATAATTAAATCCTTAATTATTTTGGGGACTCAACAATCTCCCCCTATTTGATGATGACAAAACCTATGACATATAGAGAAAACACTAAAGCCAGTACCGAGGGACCTAATGAAAAATAGGCAGTAAATTTGTCCCTTTTTAAGTTTGTTTTTGGGATCTTTTGTTGAGTTATCCATATCTTATAATTTGATATGATTTTGAAGATAAACTCATTTCACTTTCATTACAACAGAGAATGTACAGTAATTACAGCAACAGCAAAATGAAAAGTGAATTTAACAAAAGATACAATTTGAGCACATAGGAGACTATCTATCTTTATCTTTATCTCGTTCTTCTTCAGATAGCTCCTCTTGTTTGATTCTCCATGCTTCAGGGAACAAATAAGGTACATCAGCAGGGTCAAATATAGGGATATGAGGAGGTATAATGATGGGGCCTCTTCCGGTTGGTCCTTCACCAGTAGATTACATTCCTTTAGGCTTTTCAGAAAGAACTTCTTCTACATTCACTTCTGGTGCATTCCCAAACATTGTTGCTTTCTTGAAGAGCTGTTGGAGTTCAGATTTAAGTGTATTTTTGATAGCACTTTCACCCTTACCAATGAAATACTCCAAGATCTCCATCCATTCACTAAATCCTAGGGATCTTAACTCGTCATAGTTTATTCTTTCTTGAACCTTATTCTCCCTTATGATATTGAAAGCTCTTTTTGACCCTCTGTTCACTTTGATGATCCTACTGGGATTGGATCTTCTATTCATCACATCACCATACCTACTCCTATAATAATGATCAGGAAATTCAATGGAACGGATAGGTTCTATAGAAGCAGTAGCATGTGCTCTCTCAGTAGCTTCCATCTCATCAAGTGCCTTATCCTGTTCTTTGACAATGGCTTTGGCTAATTTTAGGGACTCAGCCTCTTGCTTTCTATCAGCAGCCAATTTGTCTTCAATATCTTGAAGTCTTACCCTCTCAGCGAGTTCAGCATCAGCAGCATCCCTTCTTTGAATTTCAGCTTGAAGGCCCAACAAATAATCATCGGCAGTGATTTTCAGGATTTTGCTGTTTCAATCATCTTTCTACCCTCTTCAGTTCTAAGGGCAGCACGATACTACCTTAGATCCATATCCAGCTGGCGAGCCTCTTGAAATTGAGCTTTCTCCTCATCAGTAGAGAGCCTTTGACCACTGTTGTTTAAGTATACACCAATTTCAATGCCATAAGTCAAGGCAGTGATGTAGAGTGGCTGATCAAGGGGATGATGCAGCAATCTAACTTGGCGTATCCTTTCATTAATAGCAGCTTGTCTTTTCTCAACCAATTCTTGTACAGTTATCTCCAGCCTGTAAGCATCTCTTTCATCTGGATTCAATTTAAATAAGTCTTGCTCACCACGGGTAACTGAATCATCTTCCCAAGTTCTGTGTTTACCATGACGTTTTGGAGAAGATGGAGGATACATGATTGATTCACCTATGCCAGATGAACTCACTGGAAACAGATTAACACGATTATCCTGTGTTCTGTTAAAATAAGTGAGGGTCTGGGGAGAGATAGGTGATTGAACAAATAAGTGATCTCCACTACCCCGGACTGTAAAGTCAGTAGGATTAACCGTATCATCATCATGATTAGCACCCAGCTCAACCACCTTGGCTGGGTCTTCAACACTTGTAACATCCAGCAGCACACTTCTGGCTGGGTCTTCATTCACAACACTCCTTGCTGTGTCTTCAATACTAGTTGACTGATTAGTATCAGCTAGTACAACCACCTCAATATCTTCATCAGCCGCCTCAAATAAGGGTCCTTTCCTTAGGGGCTGATTGTCCCTAGGAGCAGATTTCACCCTTTGTTTATCAATGGGCATGGGTTCAGCTGATGGTTCTTGTGTTGATACTGGCTCAAGTGGAGGCAGGTAGGGAACGATAGCAAGATGCTCCCCCTGAATATCATCATCACCAAGATTGATTAGTTCTGGTGGTTGTTGTTGTGTAGCTGGCTGTGTAGAAGATGTAGGTCGAGAAGATGAGCTGGTTTCTAACATAGCATCTAACCACTTCATAAAAATGTCAGCTCTAACTCCTCTCTCTGACTCAGTAGATGCAAGATAATCTTTCATTTCTTCAGGAGTGATCCGTTTGATCCTGTCTGCTCGCTCAGCATATAGCTTTGCCCTCTTTTTGTCGTATTTGACCATAAACTTAGCATTTCTTTTTCGGGCATCCTTTTTGAATTTGTCAATGCCAATCAGGTCATCATCAATGTCCCTCTTTTTTGGGGTCAGCCATCTCCTATGCTCAATTCTGTGGCGTTTAAAAGCAACATAGGCATCCCATTTGACATTGAAGGCATCATTTAAATCTTGCTGTCTCTTCTGATGTCTCTCCAGTTTTCTTTTCATTCTTCTTTCAATAGTTTGAGAGACAACAAAAGCTTCAGCAACAGCCAATGCAGAAACATCACTGGGCTTACTGCCAGAACCAATATCATCTACTGATGTGGCAGACACATTGGGTTGAGATTCACCAGCTGCCTGTACACCAGCTTCAGCATGAGCGTTGATGGGCTTAGTGCCAGAGTCTTGACCAGTAGTACCATCACCATCACCATCACCATCCCTCCTTGGTTGTTTTAGAGCCTTTTCATACTCATGCTCCCCCTCTGATTGTTTTCTCTTTTTGAGTTTCTTTTTAGATTTCTTCTCCCCCTTTTTATCATCAGCAGGGGCAGAGGGGTGAACATGGGAGACCTGTGCATCAAGGTCACTATTTGAATTTGGAACAGAGAATGCAAAATTGTTCCAGTCAGCAACTTCAGGAGTAATATGGGCACCAGGATCCACGCCAAATTGTCGAAGAAGGAGGTTGGAAGCCCTAACTTCATTCCTTGCAACACCCATAGCCATCTGTTCAACAATGGCCCTAACATCACCCTGTAGGGTAGCCAGTCGTTGCATATTTTCTACCATTTAAACATAGGCAGAAGCAGGAATCATGTTAGCCATTTGCTATTCCTGCGAATCCAATCTCTCATGTAGCACCGTATTTTCTTCATTAAGAAAAAGAATTCTGCGATTAGCAGCGTCCAAATCAGCTTGAAGACGGGCAATATCCTCAGTATTCTCATTGTGAGATATGATTCTTTTCTTTAAATCCTCCTCCTCTTCATGTTGTCTGACAATGGCATCCACCACAAGATCTGCAAAGGCACATACTTGTCTGAGCTGGGCTTCAATATTGAAAGTGGTAACTTGCTCAGCATTGCGTATGGCTTCAGTCATGCTATCAACAATAGCAATGCGAATGGTGTTTTGTAGATCAGGTGTAACTTCGGCGAGTGTCTTATAGACAGCCAAGGTGGAGATGTCAGCCACCTCATCAGCATTAAATTTAACATAGCTGGTTGAGGGGTGGTCAGTAGCAGCTAACACAGAACTACCTCCGTGGGGTGATGGAGGTGGAAGGTCAGAATCTGACTCGTCACCATGATCACCATCATTTTTACCTTCACCTGAAGGTTTAGAACCACTGGTATTCTTGCCAGCATCATTATCAGCATCATCAACGAGATCCACTGGTTTATCTTTGGAGCCAGTCACATTATCATGAATGACTGACTTTTCCTTACCAGTACCTTGATCAGCATCACCATCAGATGAAGAAGATGATGAGGAAGAAGCTGATGAATCAGAAGGTACTGGCGAATCAGGAAGTTGTTGCATGATAAACTTACCAGTAGTGGGATCTCTGATGAACTTGAGTGGCCTCCATGTACCAGGCCATGGAGAAGTAGCTGGAGCCATACCAAAAAAATGATAATATGGCTGCTCGTTTATCTGTTCTAAAGTAGCCAGCCTCTCATATACTTCTTCTCTTGCTGGTCGATCAAGCTGAGACAACAGTTCAGTCAGCTCTTCGTGAGGCAATTTGCTGGCTGAGGCTATGGCTGTTTGAGGATCAATAGTGAGCTGATCCACCAGCAGAGCAACTCTGAGAGTGATAGACGCTCCCCGATAGATGAAGTTAGGTACAACTTCATCAGGATCTCGCACCTGGCACACATATGGCTTCTTCTCAGCAGAACTGTAGCCTGAGAAGAGTCAGTAGTGGCAGTAGCAGAGGTACCAGCATCCATAATGGGTTTCGCAAAGCCAGTAGCAGCAGTAGGTGACTGTGCAGTAGGTGAAGAAACAGCATCTGCAGCACCTTTAAAGAAAATATCCGGTGTGGAATCAGACACCTGTAGATTACCAGAGGAATCCACAGTAATAAATTGTCTCGATTGAAGATCAGAAACGTCCGGAATAACATTAGTAGCAGCAGTATCCACCTTTGGCTCTTTGGAAACATAGCCAACATAGCCAGCATCAACAAAATCAAGAACCTCCTGAACAATATTACCCTGTACACCAGAGTCAGATGGAAAAGTAGCACTTGTACCAGCATCCATGATAACATCCTGTACATTAGAATCATATGGAAAAGTAGCACAAGTACTAGCATCCACAAAAACATTCTGTGCATCAGCAGAAACAGCAGCAGAATCAGCAGCTTTATCAGCACCCTTTGGTTCAGTGACAGGTTCATCAAGTAGAACATCCTTGACAATATTGTCAATTACCTTTTTAAGAACAGGAGGATCCACTATGATTTCATCTTCCACTTCAGGTTCAGTAGTGGAAGCAGCAATACTGGGAGCAGTATCACCAGCAGCTGTAGAAGCAACAGTACCAGCATCAGCACCACCAGTAGGAGAAACAGTAGCACCAACACAGTAGCAGAGGTAGCAATCTCATGAGTAGGAACAATAACATCTTTAACTTGCTCCCCCTCTGCCTGTTCACCTACCCTGCTAAGAACTGAAACAATAGAACATTTTATGTTAACAACTGTAGAACCAAATAAATTTGACTCAACAATTTCATCTGTTGTTGGTCTCTGGGACAGACTGGTGATTTGGTCAGCCCTTCGAATGAGACAGAATAAGGTGTCTGTAAGTACAGCTGTGACTTTGCTGACTCATTGGCGACACATGTTGACCAAGATAGTGTAAGAGTTCTGGCTGGTAATGATGTAGGAGTGAGACTCTTATCATGATCTGAGTAACATAATGGCTGTGCAGTATCCTGAGCTGGTTCAACACAATGAGGACCCAGCTCAAGTTTGCTTTGGGGGTCAGGTATGTGCTCTGCTGGTTGTACTGTCAGCAGAGGATATAGCATTAAGGTCAATTTAGAAAAATGTGGAAGTGTCTGGCTAGAAGAGTATGAGTTGCTACTCTTCTTAACACTAGTTTTAAAACTAGTCAGCTTGGGGGCCAAGGTTATACCTTTAACTCCACTTTCATTTTTCAAGTCAGCAGTTAAAAGATTTTTAATTAAGTTAGAATTTTCTGCTGTTTGGTCTAGAAACGCACCAGGTTCCATAGCCACATCCTTTGTAGGAGCAGCAGTTGAGACTGGTGCAATCTTCCCTGTGGTGTGCTTGGAGCCAGCTTTTCCACGTTTGAATTTGCCTGTTACCAAGAAATAGTTAAGCAAAGGAATCTAATACTAGAAGTGGGTAGTCAGTATATAAGACTAGGGCTGTTCTTTATGATCAGAGAGCACTAGATTCTAATACAACTACTGCTTTACCAGTATGTGAGACGGTGGCTGTACTAGTTGAGGTAGCTGGCTTCTTCCTTTTTACAGCTGGCTTTCGCTGAGGTCCCTCCCCCTCAGCTGGTGCAGCACCAGAGGCATTCGGTTGGTTTAATCCACCTCGAGCAGCAAGATACTCAAGCATGCCTGGTGTCAAGACATTATATGGAGCAGCAGGAGCATCTTTTGGCATTCCCCCTTGTTTTGGAGGCAGGTCGAATGATTCATCAGCAATCTGCTGGTAAGCTTCACCCAGCTCATTTTCAAAAACAAGGCTTAAAAACCTTGGAAAGGGGATTAAGTGTGTTCATTTGGGTGCAAGCACCATTTCCCTTAGCCTTAAGTAAATTTCACCGGCATAATCAATATTTCGATTGAACAGCATCCCGTGACCAATCTTCAGCTCAAAATCTGACCACTGATCAAAGCTCCCGAACTTCTGACTGATGCAATGAGTCAGCAAGCCAAAGAAATAATTCCACAGAGGTGGCATCTGATTCCTTAAGGGCGTATGAGCCACTGGTCCATCAAACCCTATAATTTCCAGTACTTCTCTTCTAAAATCATCACTGGTTGGTGAATTAACAAATAGACCAATAGGTAATTGGAGAGCACGTCGGATGGCATCAACAATGATGGAGCAGGGTAGGGTTTCAGTCACCATGCCACGAATACATGGAACGTTCTGTTGAGTGGTGGTCGTGGTGGCAGTATACCAGAATCTGGCCAAACAGGCCGGATAAAGACGAGAAGGTATGCTAGTAATAGCTCGAGCCAGTGGTGATTGTCTTATGTAATCGATAAGCATATCATAGCCCATGTTGGCTTTGGATTTGGGAATTGAAAGGGCATGAGTAGCATTGCCTCGCGATAGGCGAATGGAAGAGTGTTCAGGTGCATTTGCAGCCCTAACAAGGCTTGGGTGCAGGTTGAATAGAGGGCCCTGCACCACTTGTTCTTCGATGACCGGTGGTGGTTGCTGTTCCGGTTGTTGTGGTTCTACCGGTTGTTGTTGCTGTGGTTGTTGTTCCTCTGGCTGGTTTGCAGCAGGTGGTGATTGATGTTGTTGTTGTTCTGCCATTGATGATTTCTTAGAAGATGGATGTATGAATTGATTTGAAGATTTGGAGATTTTAGAGAGAAGAGTGTGAATTTGAAAACTGAATAACCGAAGGTTATTATGGAAGATAAAATACTCTTTTAACCGTTGGATGAAAAAGGTAGGAGAGAGAAAATGGCAACTGCCATTAGCAGGCGCGTAGGTAGATGTGGCAGACTGGCACACTTTCGAGGGGACACAGACTGTTGATTTGACATATATACGGCTTGAACACTCATACCTCTCATTCAACATTAAATGCAGCAGGTTTTAATTCAAAAAATGATTTAAAAACCACAAAATAAGTTTTGTATTAAATACAAAATACTTTGTTACATTTAATATATCATGAATTTAATTTAAATCATTGGGAGTAAATGAGTTTTAGATTTAAGGAATCATTTAATTTTGTGAGCTATTTATTATTTCAATTAAAAACATTTTGAGTAACCAAAGTATAAAAGACCTTGTTGTACTGAGTGTTTTACATGTAGGCAGTAAGTTAACAGAAATGACTTACTGGTTTGCCCTACATGTTGTAGAGCCAGCACACCAACAAAAATTTTCTTTTATTTAAAGTTCAAGCATACCCAGCTCAGAGATGAGATAGTTAAAACGTTTCTCATCTAAGGGCTTTGTGAATATATCTGCTAACTGCTGGTCTGTTGAAATAAAATGTAGCTCCACATCTCCTTTTTGTACATGATCCCTTATGAAATGATATCGAACGTCAATGTGCTTTATTCTTGAATGCATCACAGGATTATTGGTGATAGCGATTGCACTTGTGTTGTCAAAGTAGATTGGAGTCTTTGAAACATGAACACCATAGTCTTTCAGCTGGCTTTGCATCCACAGTACTTGAGCAGTACAACTACCAGCAGAAACGTATTCTGCCTCAGCAGTAGATGTGGACACAGTATTTTGCTTTTTGCTCGTCCAGCTGACTAGCCTACCACCCAGTAACTGGTAACCACCAGTAGTACTTTTCCTGTCTATTTTACACCCTACAAAATCACCATCTGAATACCCAATTAGCTCAAAATCCTGGTCTTTGGGGTACCAAAGACCACGTTTAGCAGTAGCTTTCAGATACCTAAATATCCTTTTGACTGCTAGCAAGTGTGACTCTTTAGGATCAGCTTGATATCTGGCACAGAGACATGTGGCAAACATAATATCTGGTCTGCTGGCTGTGAGATAAAGTAGGGATCCAATCATACCTCTATATTCAGTGATATTGACTGGTTCACCATTGGGATCAGCATCTATTTTAATAGATGCTGCCATTGGGGTCCCTATATCTTTTAAACAGGTCAGACCAAATTTCTTTAGCATATCTTTGATATATTTATCCTGACTTATAAAAATTCCATCATCAAGTTGTTTAATTTGCAATCCCAAAAAGTATTGCAAATCTCTTTGTAAGCTCATTTCATATGTCTTTGACATAAGTTTTGAAAAATCTTGACAATGTTTCTCATTTTTAGATCCAAAAATAATATCATCCACATATATCTGTACCAGCAAGAGATCACCATCTGTCTCTTTTGAGAACAGAGTGGTATCAATTGTTCCAACTTTAAAACCTATACCAGTGAGATACACATGAAGTGTCTCATACCATGCTCTTGGAGCCTGTTTGAGGCCATAAAGAGCTTTGTCTAGCTTGTAGACATGGTCTGGATATTTACTGCTTTCAAAACAAGGAGGCTGTTTAACATAAACTTCTTCTTGCAGCTTCCCATTTAGAAATGCATATTTGACATCCATCTGGAATACCCTAAAGTTCATCTTAGTAGAATATGCCAAGAACAATCTGATAGCTTCCATCCTAGCCACTGGAACATAAGTCTCTCCATAATCCAATCCTTCTTCCTGTTTGAACCCTTGAGCTACCAATCTAGCTTTGTTTCTAATCACAATCCCATCTTCATCCATCTTGTTCTTGAAAACCCACTTGGTACCAATGATTTTCTTAGTTTCATCATCAGGTTTAGGTACCAATGTCCAAACCTTATTCCTATCAAACTGGGAGATCTCTTCTTGCATAGCTCCTGCCCAGCTTGGATCTTTGATTGCTTCATCAGGACATTTAGGTTCAATGGTAGACACAAAATTTACATGCATACAAAAATTGCTGGTTGCATGCCTTCTTGTTTTAACACCACTAGCTAGATTACCAATAACTTGCTCAATTGGATGCTCTTTGGTCCATCTAGTGTTATGAACAGGTGAGCTTGTCGTGGAACACACAGCATCTTGATCATCAGCTGGTTCAAAGGTATGAGCAGCAGTTAGAGACAGCTGTTCAGTATTAATGTAACCAGTACCAGCTTGTGATCCTTCAGAACCAGTAGAACTATGCTCAAGTTGTAGGACTTCAGTAGAGCCAGTAGGTCCACTAGGTTTAGACACAGATGGAACAGAATGTTCCATCTCATCATCAGAGAACTCAAAAACATGGATTGGTGAGGGATTTGCAGCTGGTTCCTCTTCATCATCAAGAGCTTGCTGAGTAGGCTCTTCAAACAATAACTCTTCATCTTCTTGACTGGGAGATGAGGCTGGGGCAGTTTCATCAAATGTAACATTAATTGATTCTTCAAAACGACCCCTTCTTTTATTGAAAACCCTATATGCCTTTGACATGTTGGAATATCCCAAGAATATACCTTCATCAGCCTTAGCATCAAACTTGCCCAGCTGATCCCTATTGTTTAAAATGAAACAGGGAGTGCCAAATACATGAAGAAATGAGATTGAGGGTTTTCTTCCTTTGAGAACTTCATAAGCAGTTTTCTGATGTCTTTTCACTATTAAAGATCTATTCTGGGTAAAACATGCAGTGTTCACAGCTTCTGCCCAATATGAATTTTTCAGCCCAGACTCAGCTAACATAGATCTTGCTGCTTCAATGAGAGTTCTGTTTCTTCTTTCTACAACACCATTTTGTTGAGGTGTTCTCACAGCAGAAAAGTTCTGTGAAATACCTTTATCAGCACAAAATTCTTCTAATGTAGCATTTCTGAATTCTGTACCATGATCACTTCTTAGCTGTTTCACCAGTTGCCCATTTAAAAGCTCCATTCTTTTGATAAAATTGATAATTTTATCAGCAGCTTCACTCTTTTGCTTCAAAAAGAATACCCAGGTGTATCTGGAATATTCATCAACAATAACCAGTGTATACTTCTTCCCACTACAGCTGGACACATTAACAGGACAAAAAAGATCCATATGAAGTAAATGAAATGGTTTCTCAACAGATGAGATTTGCTTTGATTTGAATGAGGCATGGTGATGTTTTCCTTTTTCACAACCAGGACACAATCTATCCTTTACATAAGACATGGTGGGTAGCCCAGACACCAAACTTCTACTGGATAATTTGTGAATATCTTTGAAGTTAAGATGTGAGAGTCTCTTGTGCCATAACCATTTCAGGTTGTCTGCTACCTTTGAATAGAAACAAGTATCAGTTGTTGTGACAGCTGTGTTCATGTCAATTTGATACATGTTTTCATGACGTTTTGCAGTCAGCAGTGGCTTCCCTGTCTTATCAAAAATAGTGCCAATTTTCCTTCTGAATTGGACTATCTTATTCTTACTTGTCAGTTGGCTTATGCTGAGTAAATTATGTTTAAGCCCAACGACATATGCAACATTTGAGAATGTGACATTCCCATTAGTCAAAGTACCAAAACCCTTTGTGTAACCCAACGAATTATATCCATACGAAACAACTGGACCATCTTTTTCTTGATAGTCCATCAGCAGGGACTTACATTTGGTCATATGTCTCGAATAACCACTATCGAGATACCAGATTTGCTTGTTTTGAATGCCCTGCACAGTAGTTAAGAGATTAGTTCTTTTTGGGAACCCATCCAAGGATGGGTTCTGGAAGGGTCATCTTTGATGATCTCTTCCTGTCTGCTGGTTTGCTAGAAGAAGCAGCAGTAGATGGGGTTGGGGTAAAAGGACACCGGTTGGCTAAGTGAAACTTGCTGCCACATTTGTAGCATTTTCTCACATTTGGTATCGGTGACTGGTCATACACTGAGTAAAGGGGTGCAGTAAGATCGGGTCGATTTTTGGTTACTACCTCAATTAGCTGGTCAAGCTTCACTGTCATAATCTCAGTGATAGACAGCTCTTCATTCGAGTCCACTTTTGCTTTTCCCTTAAGGGCAGCTTTCTTCTTGGAACCAGTACCATAGTCATGACGTATTGTTTTGCCTTTATCATGTGACGAGCCAGCGTGGGAAGTTACTGGCTTGTCTACTGAAACTGATGAGCTAGAGGAAGTTTTTCCTGCTGCCTTGAACTTGCAAGTACTACGTTTGACTGGCTAGTCTACAGCTACTGGTTGACCAGTAAGTTTGTCATCAGCTGGCTCAGCACAATTGGAACTCGAGCACGAAAGGGAATCAGTAGGTTTAATTTTTCTAAGATTATTTTTAGTGATATCCCTTTTGATACGTCTTTCTTTTGGAGTCATGTAGTAGATGCTTGAGGGGTCAGTAGTCTCATCAATTGAGGTACTGGCTTCTCTTGCTCTAACTTCATCCTCCAAAATCTCTTTCATGGGAGGTGGTGGGGACACAGTAGGTCTAACAAACTTATTTGTCAAGACCTTTTTACCCTTAACTATCTTGGCAAAAGTATTTGGCAAGACAGCTTCAGGATATGTTTCAAGAATTGGGTCTATGAAAGTAACTTCTGCAATAGCAGCAGCAGCAGCATAGTCACTAGCAAAGAAAGCTTCAACTTAGGCAGGCACCTGCTCGTTAACACACTTTGCTGTGTGTTGAGCAGATGTACACCATGAAGCGACAACCTTTTTAAGATTATCCAGCTGGTTCTTGACTTCTGCTGCCTCAACGTGAAGAGACCTTAAAGCAAAGTTTTGTTTTTCAAGTTTGGAAATTTCATCTTTCAAGATTTTAATTTCATCATTTTTGCTTTTAAGTTTCTCATTTAAAGATTTGTTATCAGTTTTCAAAACTTCTTCACGTTTGCTGCCTCTACATAAGTTAACTCTTAGGTAGTCAAATATTTCGGCTTTTTCATCATCAGTATAAGTTCAAAAATTATCAACCTTATAATCAATTCAGTTTTCCATTAAGGTGAATCTCTTTTCTGATCAGCTTCCCTCATATCAGCCAAAAACTTACTACCACTATCATTCTCATCAGACTCTTTGACCTCCTTGGCCATTAAACACAGCTTCTTCTCTGGAGCGTAACCAGCACCATCATCATCAGCATCACTATCAGAGGAAGACGATGAGCTGGTTTCATCCCAATCATGATGCTCAGCAACTAGAACCTTTTCTGGCTTTTTACCCTTCTTATCAGTCTTAGCACTTTCCTTCATCTGAGCTTTCATAGCTTTGTACTTGTTCTTGTACTTGTCAGCTTTTGAGAAAGAGTTAGCATGGGAAGTTGAATGTTTCCTGGACATGCATTCAGCAGCAAAATGTCCAACCTTCCCACAATTATAACACTCAGATTTAGGACCCTTGACTGACTTGCTGCTATACCTAGCACTCAGTTTCTTACTCCCTTTGTATGACTTGCTGGTTCTATTACGGTTGAACCTTTTGAACTGCCTAGCCAGCAAAGCCATACCTTCAGCAAACCCTTCTGTATCACTTTCATCATCACTGCTTTCTTCAGACCCAGTACCACTATCCACTTCACTCTCAGCTGTCTCTTCTTCTGCCAACAACTTTTGAACCAGTAAAGCCTTTTGAGCTTTCTTTTTAGCAGCAGCAATAAGAGCAGTATCATCTGTCTTAGAAGATTTTGAAGTGGTGGGGGCAGACCTAAAGTTTTCTTTCAAGTTAAGTTCAAATTTAGCCTCTGTCTTCTCATGGTTCCAAAGTGAACTGTAGAGAGAAGACATGTTAAAGTTCTTTAGGGTCTGAGTGGTTCTTAAAGGGTCAGTAACAGATTTCCATTTAGTAGGCAGTGAATCTATGAATTTGTTTACTTGTTCAAACTCAGTATAGGTGACATTCAAAGTGATCAGGTTATTAATCAAGGAGTTAAACCTAATGAAGGTTTGCTTAAGGGTTTCATTCTTGTAGGCAAAGAACATTTCATATTCTCGTTTTAAAGCAATCATTCTGTTCTGCCTAACTTCTCCCATACCCTCATAGGTAACATCTAGATAGTCCAACATAAGCTTGGCATTTTCTTTTCCCTTAATCAGTTTGAACAGTAGGTTAGGCAAAGTTATAGCTAACAAGGTTCTAATTTTAGGGTCAAGTCCAACACGACATTTATCCTCAGCATCCCATCTAGAAGGGGTGAGAATAACCTCTCTGCCAGGAACAGCAGGAGTGTCAGCTGTAGCTGGAGCACTACCAATAGTCTCAGTGGGTACAAATGGACCATCAGCGGCAATACTAGGCATGAGTAGGTCAATAGACTCAAGGTGAAGCATGAATCTTGCCTTCCAAGTTTCATACTCATCTTCATCAAATTTGGGTGGTCTATTGGATGAGCCATTTTCAAGGTAAGCTGTATTTGAATATACAGCCATGAGAGAAATTAGATCCAAGATATTATCAAGACTGAAGCTCTGATACCAGTTGTTGGTCCCTTGATAACAACAGGAGTATTGTAGAGGAGGGGGGTGAATACAATTTCTTTTAAAATAACTTAACAGTTAATCACGATTAGTATTCAAGCATGCAAATAAATAGAGTCACAGGTAATTTTCAACAGTTATTCTTTATTGATTGAATCACAAAGAATCACAACTATCCTTGGCGGAATGATAGTTGGTTGATACAAATTACCTAGATTATAGCTAAGAGGTAAACTAACAGCTATTACACGTTTTGACTCTATAAAAATAAACCCACACAACTAGTTGTTACAATATTGGATACAACAATTTATAGTAGTCCTATTATCCATGTAATGGTTCTATTGTCCATTGGTACATAGGATGTCTGTACTAGTGGGGACAACTATATCAGAGAGCATGCTCTCCTCTTTCCTCTTTGGTAGCTATTTGCAGGAACACCCCAATTCGGTTTGGCACTACTATTTGATTATACAAATAGAATGTTGTGTTCCCTAGGTGTTGACAAAGTATAACCCATGTCTGCACATGCGTTAAACTTCTGCATTCTCACGTGGTCTTGTAAGGTCACTTGTCAGCCGCCGACGCGTGTCCTTTTTTATTTAACTTTGTCTTAGACTTCTATTGAATAGTACCATTGATGTAGACCACTCGAGAAAATACTATGCTTATAATGGAGCATAGCTTTCTTGTGTAGTAAGCTGCATTCCAGCTGTGCTGGTTCTTCATTGCTGAGCCACTTCATGTTCTTGATTTGCTGAGTACACATCATGTGCTGATTGAAGAACACTGTCTACCTTGTGCTGGTAGACTGAGCAGCAAACTAAACACTCGACACAACAATATCTATTGTCTATACATAAAAAAACTTGTGCTGACTGCACATATCATTTTAGTGCAAATAAATTATAGTTTTGTCATAATTAAATCCTTAATTATTTTGGGGACTCAACAATATATATATATATATATATATATATATATATATATATATATATATATATATATATATATATATATATATATATATATATATATATATATATGTATATATATATATATATATATATATATATATATATATAGATGTTTCTAATATCTCTATATATGTAATCTATATGTATACACATATATTATAACGTAAATGGATGGACAAAGAGTGAAATAAAACACTATACATCAATCAAACATAGTAATATATCAATCACCTTTTTCTACTCAATTCACAATTTACGGATAAGTAATTGAGATAGCATTTTATATAGTATAATATTATTAATAATATAATAATAATAATAATAATAATAAACGTGATAAAAAGGTTTGTTTAATATTTGTTTTTATTTCAAAATAATATGTACGGAGTATTAAAACCTAAACAAAAAGATAAAAATATTTTTATTAAACCTATAATCTTTGAAATCAATTTACAATCCAACTTTTATTTTTAAACCTTCATCTATATATATTGTATCTATATTAATACTAATGAAAAGACATCCGAGTGTTACTATCATTTTCTTAAATAAATTCAAAACCATATATATATATATATATATATATATATATATATATATATATATATATATATATATATATATATATATATATATATATATATATATATATATATATATATATATATATATTCAGTATATGTAAACACGTTTTAATTAGCGCATTTTATTTTATCGTAAGTTATTTATATATTTCATTCTAACAATTAAGTCATTTAATATTTCAATATATGTAATTAAACATATATACATATCCATTTACAAATAATTGTTCGTGAATCATCGGGAATGGTCGTAGGTCAATTGAATATATGCAACAGTTCAAAATTTTTGAGATTCAACCTAACAGATTTTGCTTATCGTGTCAAAAATATTAAATCGTATCGAGAGTTTGGTTTAAAATTAGTCTAAATTTTCCGGGTCTTCACATGCTCCTTGTAACGTCTTACTAGCGTAATAGATAGGTTGAAATCATTTTTCAATCCTTTGTCCTAAAACGGCTCCCATTGAAAAATCACTTGCATCGCACATGAGTTCAAATGGTAAATTCCTATTTGGAGTTATCATGATCGGCGCATTAGTGAGTTTTTCTTTAAGAATATTAAAAGATTTGATGCATTCATCTGAAAAGATAAATGGAGCATCCTTTTCAAGGAGTTTATTCATAGGAGTGGCAATTTTAGAAAAATCTTTCATGACACGTCGGTAAAAACCGGCATGCCCTAGAAAACTCCTAACTCCTCTAACATTGGTGGGATGTGGAAGTTTAGCAATTACATCTACTTTAGCTCTATCCACTTCAATTCCTTCCTTTGAAATTTTATGACCAAGAACGATGCCTTCTTTAACCAGGAAATGGCATTTCTCCCAATTAAGTACTAGATTTGATTGTTCGCATCTAATAAGCATTCGTTAAAGATTAACTAGACATGTTTCAAAAGTATCACCGAAGACTGAAAAGTCATCTATGAAAACTTCCATGCATTCCTCTATCATGTCGTGAAAAATTGCCATCATGCACCTTTGAAAAGTTGCAGGGGCGTTGCAAAGTCCAAATGGCATGCATTTGTAAGCAAAAGTACCATAAGGGCACGTGAAGGTGGTTTTCTCTTGGTCCTCGGGTGCTATTGGAATTTGAAAGTATCCGGAGAAACCGTCAAGAAAATAATAGTAACTATTCCCAGCTAACCTTTCCAACATTTGATCAATGAAAGGTAAGGGAAAGTGATCTTTTCTGGTGGCGTCATTTATTTTTCTATAATCAATACAAACACACCATCCCGTTACAGTCCTAGTAGGAATAAGCTCATCTTTTTCATTTGTGATGACAGTCATGCCACCCTTCTTAGGTACGCATTGAACTGGGCTTACCCATGGACTATCAGAAATTGGATAAATTAAACCTACATCGAGCAGTTTAATAATTTCTTTCTTAACAACATGTTGCATATTAGGATTTAGTCTTTGTTGGCGTTGCACATACGTTTTATGACCTTATTCCATAAGGATTTTATGTGTGCAATACGAAGGACTTATTCCTTTAATGTCATTAATCTTCCATGCAATAGCTGGTTTATGAGCTTTTAGCACATAAATGAGTTGAGATTTTTCATTTTCCATAAGAGAAGACGATATTATTACAGGTAATTCAGATTTACCATGTAAATAAGCGTATTCTAAATGGTTTGGAAGTGGCTTTAACTCTAATATCAGTGGTTCTTCTATCGATGATTTATATCGATATCTGTCTTCCTCTTTTAGCATTTGAAGTTCTTCTGTTGTTGGTTCGTATTCATTAGTCATGAGTGCGGCTAACATTTCAGCTTCGTCAATTGGTTCAGTTCCTTTTCCTAAAGAACATTCTCCCATTTCTTGTAATTCTGAAAATTCTTCTAACAATTCTGCATGTGAATCTATAGTTTGAATATAATAACATGTATCATCTTCAGATTGCGGTTGTTGCATGGCTCTATCAACAGAAAAAGTAACACTCTCGTCCTCTATACTTAGGGTCAGTTTCTTACCATACACGTCTATTATTGCTTTAGCCGTGTTTAAGACTGGTCTTCCTAATATGAGAGGAACTCGAGAATCTTCTTCCATGTCCAGAATAACAAAGTCTACTGGAAATACTAAAGTACCAACTTTAAATAGCATGTTCTCCATTATCCCTCTAGGATATTTTACTGATCGGTCTGCTAGTTGTATGCTTATTCATGTTGGTTTCAATTCTTCGAGGTCTAGTTTAGCGTATAGTGAATACGGCAGTAAATTTATACTAGCACCTAAGTCTGCCAATGCTTCTATTGAATTAAGACTACCCAGAAAACATGGAATTGTGAAACTTCATGGATCTGATAATTTTTCTGGTAGTTTATTCAACAGCACTGCAGAACAATTAGCATTCATTGTAACAGCCGAGAGTTCTTCTATTTTCTTTCTATTTGTGATTAGATCTTTCAAGAATTTAGCATATCTTGGCATTCCTGAAATCACATCAATGAAAGGAAGATTGACATTTATTTGTTTAAACATATCCAAGAATTTGGATTGCTCGGCTTCAAGTCTTTCTTTTCTCATTTTACTCGGGTAAGGAAGTGGTGGTTGGTATGGTTTAACATAAGGCTTTGCCTTAACTGTGTTATCTTCATTAACCTTTTCAACTACCAGTTCTGATTCCTTCTCTTGCTCAGATTGTGGTTCTTGTGTAGTAGGAATAAAGTCATCAGAATTTACAGGCATTTTAGGTGGTTTAAGTGTAACACCACTTCTTGTGGTAATGGATTTAGCTGTTTCATTTCGGGAGTTAGCATTTATATCGCCAGGTAAACTCCCCGGTTTTCTTTCACCTATTAACCTTGCTAGGTTGCTTACTTCTTGTTCCAGATTTTGGATAGAAGCTTGTTGATTTCTAAATGCTTGAGCATTTTGTTCATTAGTTTGTTTATGAGATGTGAAAAATTGAGTTTGAAATTCAACTAGCTTCGACATCATATCTTCTAAATTTGGCTTTTTATCATCGGTTTGTGGCAGTTTATTTTGAAAAATAGGTCTTTGCTGATTGTAAGTATTATTAGATACTTGTTGATTGCTAGGACCTTGTTGGTTATTGTATGGAACATCTCGGTTATAATTCTAATTTTGATTAGAGTTTGGTCTTGGCGGTTGATAATTATTTTGATAATTATTTCCAGGCCTTTTCTTCATGTATGAAACAATCTCTCTTTGTTCCATTGTTTGTTCAATACTGAGACAATCTTTTGTCAAATGTGATCCTCCACACTACTCACAACTAATTCGTATTGCGTGAATATCTTTAGTAATCTTTTCCACTCGTCTCTCGAAAGCATCTAACTTTGCGGAAATGGAATCAAAGTCATAGCTAGAATCGGCTCTAGCCACTTTAGATGAACGAAAAATATCTTTTTCTTGATGCCACTCATGTGAGTGGGAGGCAGTGTTATCAATAATTTTGTGAGCTTCAGTTGCAGTTTTCTTCATAATGGAACCACCAGCTGTTGTGTCGATGTCTTTTCGTGTAGCAACATCGCATCCTTGGTAGAATATTTGCACTATTTGATAAGTATCTAACCCGTGCTGAGGACATCCTCTCAACAACTTTCCGAATCTTGTCCACGCCTCATATAGAGTTTCATTTGGCTTTTGTACGAACGTAACAATTTCTCCTTGAAGTCTCACGGCTTTAGATGCCGGAAAGAATCTTTTAAGAAATTTCTCAACTAAAACATCCTATGTATCAATCGCCCCTTCAGGTAACGATTCTAACCAATCTTTGGCTTCTCCCTTTAAAGTTCAGGGAAATAACATGAGATAGATCTGTTCATCCTCAACTTCTCTGATTTTAAATAAAGTACAGATCCTATTAAAGGTTCGAAGATGTTCGTTTGGATCTTCTTTTGGTGTACCACTAAATTGGCATTGATTAGTTACCATGTGTAGGATTTATCCTTTAATTTCATAATCTGGCGCATTAATGTCTGGTTGAGTAATGGAATGACCTTGGCCAGTGCATGTAGCTCTCATTCGATCTTCCATACTTAGAGGTTCCTGATTTTCCATGATTGAATTTGTTGAATCTGAATCACTAGAGGATTCTGATTTAACTGTTATTTCCTCGACAATCTCTGGTTGAATAATTTGTGGTTCAGGAGGAATGATTAGTGGTTCAGGATCTCTGAATTGTCCTTGAATATCCTTCGGGTTCTCAATTGTGAGGTCGGGTTCAAAAAATGGATTATCGGAAATTTTAATTGGAGTACTTGGTCGACTAGATGATGATTCTAAAGAAAAATCAACGGCAACAATGTTGGCTAGATGTCTTTATCGAGTTACAGGTGGTGAACGTATGAAAGGTGGTGAACGTTTTGCTCGGTGTATTCACTGAATGTCCTATTAGTTATAAAAATAAAAATTATTAATGTTATCAAATTAATAGACTTTTCTGATTTTGCCCATGTTTCGAATAGCCAATAGATGCAGCAGGTAGCCAGGACCCTTTAAATCGGAAGCCCACAACTCGCCACTAACAAATCCAACTATTACTACGAATCAAAAAATTTTGGATGTCTATCAATTTAACCGCTTAAAATAATTTTTTGTCAAAATTTAAAGAAAACTTTGAAAATTCTATGTCCTAAAACTAGAGCGTAGAAATGAGAAAGAAAAAGAGCGCATCAAAAAACAAACGTCGAAAAACAAAAAGTCAAAAAATAAAAATAAGAACGTAAAGCGTCGAAACTTAAAAGTCTAAAAACTAAATATTAAAACTTGCGTCTAAAGGTATTAAAGCTTAAAAGGAATTCTATATCCAAAACTGCAATAACTTAATTAGGCACTAAAACCTATTAAATATTAAAGCGATAAGTGACATCGTAAAATTCTAAAGCGCCTAAATCTTAATCTAAAGAAAAAGCACTTAAGAGATTTTACGGCAAAGCCTAAAGATCTAGAAATACTATGGCAAATACTAAGTTTAAAACTAATTATGAACGATAAAAAATACAAATTATGAAATAAACTTAATATTAATTAAATAAAACTAAAACTAAATACTAATTAAATAAATCAAAACCTAATTAGGTTAATAATAATAATTAATTTATTAAAACCCTAATCAGTAATTAATGCGTACAAGGTTCAGCTTGTCAGATGGCTCCGCGACTGCGGTTCATTTGTGCCTAAAAGGCTCCGCGACTGCGAAGTTTGCAGACTCAGATTTCGTGCAGGCCAAAATTCGTGCAGGTTCAGATATAATTTTTTTTTTTAATATTTTGATTTTTATTTTCTTTTTCTAATTTTAGTTTTTAGACAATATAATTTAAGTAAAACTTATATTTTAACAAAAATTACTTATTAGTTTTTGTAACTAAAAAAATAAAAACTTTTTTAATTTAATAATTAAAAATCTAGATATATATTTCTCTTTTTTATATTTTTATATTTTTATGTTTAAAACTTATTATATTTTTACAAAAATAGATTAAAACTTAAATATATATTTTTATAGCGTTTTGCTTCGGCGTTAGGTTCCTCGGTAGCGACACCAAAAATACTTGATGTGTGCGAGGTGTAGTACGAAATAAATTATATTTTACTACGAAATAATATTAAATACACTACAATTTTACACAAGTTATTTATTTATTTATTGAATGGAATATACCTAAACCTTGCTACAACACTTATAGGCAGTGTACCTAATCGTAAAGTAGTGTAGTTTTTAGTAAGTCCGATTCGTTCCACAGGGATACAGCTAAGTTTAACGCTATATTTATTTTAAACTATACATGTATATAAATATATATATAAGTAGTATTATTATTATAAAAGGGAGGTTTTACCGTTTAATGACCGGATTGTCGATTTTAAAACTTAAGTTACAGTTAAAATCTAATGCAAAATATTAAATATAAAAATAACTTATTTTAAAGCGTAAAGTAAATGACGATAAATAAAAGTGCGATAAAATAAAAGTACGATAATTCAAATGACGATAAATAAAATGACAGTAAATAAAATGACGGTAAATAAAAGTACGATGAGATATAAATTAAAGGAATTATGCTTATTTAAACTTTCGCAATCATGATGTTTGACGTTTTAATTTTAATTTATTATCATGGGTTAATTATCCTTTGTCCTGGATTATTCGATATGTCCATCTGGTTTTGTCCATAATGAAGGTATTTCGTATGCCCGAGAGACATATTAAATTAACGTGACCACTATGTTATGATCCAAGTCGAGTCATACCTAATAACAAGCTTACCAACACTTTATATGTATTTATTTTAACGGTTGGATTGTTAAATGAATACGCGACACTTGAACTTTAGAAAATCGGTTTTCTAAATTATAATCACTTGAGATAAATTATTTGGATAATTTATATGTGATGTGGATTTAATTATTTATAGGTTTAAATAATTATGTTGTGTTATATTTTATAAAATGGTTTATAAAATTATTGCAAGTAACAAATACATGTGTATTTTATACAAGTTTTATAAACCTATTACAAGTTTTATAAAATAAAGTCTTGTTATAAAATAAAGGATGATGGGCAGTTTTGTAGGCTCCAATAAAGACCATGACATGTATTATTCTTGTTGCTTTCAAGAACACACTTCCACATAATGCATGCTTGTATCATATACCAAGTTTTGACTCAAAATACACAACTTGGAAGTTCAAAATCTGCCTCCCTTTTTGCTACTGCATTTCACGAGCTGTATAAGGCAGAAAAGAGGCTCTATTGTTGCAATTACAAGTTTATTTTTCAAGTGTTAATAAATCCTAACCATAATAATAGGTGTTGGTATCAAGTTTGGGGTATTATCTCTTGAGGTCTCATCATTTTGAGGCTTGCATTCATCATCATCTTCTTTAAGCTGCTGGCTGATTTCTTGGGTGCAAAAAGAGTGGGTTTCAAGCTTGGTTAACTAGCTCATTAAGGTTATAAGGTCTAACCAAGTCAAGGGTGTGTTGGTGCATTATTTCATCATCTTCATCATCATCTTGGTTGTTGATAACAACCCTCAACTAGCTTGACGAGGTATACATCTTCTCTACTTGTTTCATATGTAAGCATAATTTCATGACTTGATACATATATGGAATTCAATTTAAATGGTTACACATATAAACATGTTTTCTTAATAATCATGCTTCCGCTTGTTTTAACTCTACATGAATGGGCATTATGAACTTGTTGATATGTTGAATTCCATCAATGGTATCTAGAGCCGAGGTCTATGAAATATGCTTCTTATATATGGTCTTTAAAACCCACCAACTTTGCATTCTATTAACATGCATGAAAGTAGAATGTAAAAATGTTCGGGTTTGGGTGAGTATGAAATATAGGCCGAATTCTAAGGGGTACCAAAGTGGTTTTGGGTTGGCCATTTGGTTCATATTTGTTGTATGTTGAAGTTCACAATCAAGCCTAGACCTTGTGTTTGAATGGTTGCATGCATGGTTGATTTATTATTATTCATTTGGTATGTAATAATTAATTCATTCATTTGGTTGTAATATTTATTCAATGGGTTTGTAATATTTATTCATTTTGTTATGTAATTTATTTTATATTTGGTATGTAAAATAGATTAGGTTGTATTTCATTTTCTAGAAAAAAATGTATTAGGATATATTTTTTGTAAAAATGAAGATACAAGATGAAGACTTGGAAGATGCATTTGGATGCAAGATTAAGTGGGAGATTTTAAAATCTTCTACTTAGTGTATTAACCCTTAACCGGTGACATTTGTTTTCGGCTAAACAAATGTCTACCAAATTGGCTTGATTGTGAACACATTTGTTTTGCATGCGTGGTTGTTTTATTTCTTGTATGATTGTGGATTGTGTATGTTACTACAACAAGTTATCACACAAGTTAACAACAAGCAAAACTACTATTTAATTAGTTAAATTATTAACAACATGAAATGTACCAAACTACAATTTAATCGATTAAATTGAAATGGCTAAAAGGACATTAATAAACGGTTATTAAGAACATGATAAGGATCATATATATAAAATGGTAATAAAATTGGCATTATTACATGACATGAAAATGGATTTCAAATGAACCATACACTAAATGCATGTTGGTGTATGGTATAAAAGTTTTCTCAAACTAGAATTAAAGGAAACTTAAAACCCTTTACACACTGGTTAACAAGTTTAAACGCCATCCTATTGTATGACACTTAGACGTATTAGGGAACTTATAATGGGATAAAGGTCACCTAACCGTTATGAGCAAACTAATATGATTAAGGTAAATGTCGCACACTTGTGGGATAAAGGTCACCTTGAAATGTCCCGTTCTTATTGATTAAAAACGTTCCATATTAATTGATTTCGTTACGAGGTTTTGACCTCTATATGAGACGTTTTTCAAAGACTGCATTCATTTTTAAAACAAACCATAACCTTTATTTCATAGATAAAGGTTTTAAAAAAACTTTACGTAGATTATTAAATAATGATAATATAAAATATCCTGTTTACACACGACCATTACATAATGGTTTACAATACAAATATGTTACAACAAAATAAGTTTCTTGAATGCAGTTTTTACACAATATCATACAAGCATGGACTCCAAATCTCGTCCTTATTTAAGTATGCGACAGCGGAAGCTCTTAATAATCACCTGAGAATAAACATGCTTAAAACGTCAACAAAAATGTTGGTGAGTTATAGGTTTAACCTATATATATCAAATCATAATAATAGACCACAATATTTCATATTTCAATACACATCCCATACATAGAGATAAAAATCATTCATATGGTGAACACCTGGTAACCGACATTAACAAGATGCATATATAAGAATATCCCCATCATTTCGGGACACCCTTCGGATATGATATAAATTTCGAAGTACTAAAGCATCCGGTACTTTGGATGGGGCTTGTTGGGCCCGATAGATCTATCTTTAGGATTCGCGTCAATTAGGGTGTCTGTTCCCTAATTCTTAGATTACCAGACTTAATAAAAAGGGGCATATTCGATTTCGATAATTCAACCATAGAATGTAGTTTCACGTACTTGTGTCTATTTTGTAAATCATTTATAAAACCTGCATGTATTCTCATCCCAAAAATATTAGATTTTAAAAGTGGGACTATAACTCACTTTCACAGATTTTTACTTCGTCGGGAAGTAAGACTTGGCCACTGGTTGATTCACGAACCTATAACAATATATACATATATATCAAAGTATGTTCAAAATATATTTACAACACTTTTAATATATTTTGATGTTTTAAGTTTATTAAGTCAGCTGTCCTCGTTAGTAACCTACAACTAGTTGTCCACAGTTAGATGTATAGAAATAAATCGATAAATATTATCTTGAATCAATCCACGACCCAGTGTATACGTATCTCAGTATTGATCACAACTCAAACTATATATATTTTGGAATCAACCTCAACCCTGTATAGCTAACTCCAACATTCACATATAGAGTGTCTATGGTTGTTCCGAAATATATATAGATGTGTCGACATGATAGGTCGAAACATTGTATACGTGTCTATGGTATCTCAAGATTACATAATATACAATACAAGTTGATTAAGTTATGGTTGGAATAGATTTGTTACCAATTTTCACGTAGCTAAAATGAGAAAAATTATCCAATCTTGTTTTACCCATAACTTCTTCATTTTAAATCCGTTTTGAGTGAATCAAATTGCTATGGTTTCATATTGAACTCTATTTTATGAATCTAAACAGAAAAAGTATAGGTTTATAGTCAGAAAAATAAGTTACAAGTCGTTTTTGTAAAGATAGTCATTTCAGTCGAAAGAACGGCGTCTAGATAACCATTTTAGAAAACATACTTCCACTTTGAGTTTAATCATAATTTTTGGATATAGTTTCATGTTCATAATAAAAATCATTTTCTCAGAATAACAACTTTTAAATCAAAGTTTATCATAGTTTTTAATTAACTAACCCAAAACAGCCCGCGGTGTTACTACGACGGCGTAAATCCGGTTTTACGGTGTTTTTCGTGTTTCCAGGTTTTAAATCATTAAGTTACCATATCATATAGATATAGAACATGTGTTTAGTTGATTTTAAAAGTCAAGTTAGAAGGATTAACTTTTGTTTGCGAACAAGTTTAGAATTAACTAAACTATGTTCTAGTGATTACAAGTTTAAACCTTCGAATAAGATAGCTTTATATGTATGAATCGAATGATGTTATTGATAAGGCTAAAAAGGAACATATATTTCATAGCAAAATCCCCCAAGAAAGACAAGATTTTAGTTGCAATTGTTCCATTTTCAAGTAATATTCGTTTATTTTAAATAAGTGCGAAGACAAAAGGCGAAAACGACGATTTGAAGACAAAAAGGTCCAAAAAGCTAAAAAGTACAAGATACAATTAAGAAGGTTCAAATTATTGATGAAGAACGTCTAAAAATGACAAGAGTACAAGTTACAAAACGCAAAGTACAAGATATTAAATTGTACGCAAGGACGTTCGAAAATCCGAAACCGGGACATGAGTCAACTCTCAACGCTCGACGCAACGGTGTAAAAATTACGAGTCAACTATGCACAAGAATAAAATATAATATTTAAATAATTCATAATAAGAATAATATTAAATAATAAAAAGTTGTTAATTGAGCATAGTTCAGGGGTCGTAAGTGAAAAATCAAATTCAGAATTCGCCTATAAAAGGCAGTGTATTCGATCGATGAAAAAACAACTTTTTCTATCCTCTTTTTATCTATATATCGATCAAATATCTATATCTAATATCCAATATCTATATTCTATATCTCTATCATAATGTTAACTTAATAAGATATAACAATAATCTTAATTTTAATTTTAAATTATGATAATAATAAGATTTATGATAGAGATCGTTTGAGTGTGTAAGTCGAAATTCTGTCCGTGTAACGCTACGCTATTTTTAATCATTATAAGTTATGTTCAACCTTTTTACATTAATGTCTCGTAGCTAAGTTATTATTATGCTTATTTAAAACGAAGTAATCATGATGTTGGGCTAATTACTAAAATTGGGTAATTGGGCTTTGTACCATAATTGGGGTTTGGACAAAAGAACGACACTTGTGGAAATTAGACTATGGGCTATTAATGGGCTTTATATTTGTTTAACTAAATGATAGTTTGTTAATGTTAATATAAAGATTTACAATTGGGCGTCCCTATAAATTACCATATACACTCAATCGGACACGATGGGCGGGGTATTTATAAGTACGAATAATCGTTCATTTAACCGGACACGGGAATGGATTAATAGCCACTAGAATAATTAAAACAGGGGTGAAATTATGTACAAGGACACTTGGTATAATTGATAACAAAATATTAAAACCTTGGGTTACACTCAGTCGACATCCTGGTGTAATTATTAAACAAAGTATTAAAATCTTGTTACAGTTTAAGTCCCCAATTAGTTGGAATATTTAACTTCGGGTATAAGAATAATTTGATGAGGACACTCGCACTTTATATTTATGACTGATGGACTGTTATGGACAAAAACCAAACGGACATATTAAATAATTCAGGACAAAGGACAATTAACTCATGGGCATAAAATTAAAATCAACACGTTAAACATCATGATTACGGAAGTTTAAATAAGCATAACCCTTTTATTTCATATTCTATCGCAATTTTATTTATTGTTATTTTATTTATCGTCATTTATATATTTTACGCACTTTAATTATTGTCATTTATCTTTACGCTTAAAAATATAAAATCGACAAACCGGTCATTAAACGGTAAAAAACCCCCTTTTATAATAATATTACTACTTATATATATATATATATATATATATATATATATATATATATATATATATATATATATATATATATATATATATATATATATATATATTTATATAAATATAGTTTTATAAAAATATAGTACGTAATCACTAGCTCCCTGTGGAACGAACCGGACTTACTAAAAACTACACTACTCTACGATTAGGTACACTGCCTATAGTGTTGTAGCAATGTTTAGGTATATCCCATCGATAAATAAATAAATAACTTGTGTAAAATTGTATCGTATTTAATAGTATTTTCGCACTAAAAATAATACTATTTTGTATACACCCCCTACAACATCAAGTTTTTTTGCGCCGCTGCCGGGGAGCACTAAAACGCTATATTTTTAATTTATATTTGCAAAAATATAAAAAAAAAAAAAAAAAAAACGTAAAAAAAAAACGCAAAAAAAAAAACGTAAAAAAAAAACGTAAAAAAAAAAAACAAAAACGTAAAAAAAAAATTATTTTAAGTTTTATTACCTTTAGATTTTTAGACTCAGTCACAACTTTTAGTATTAAGTTTAGTTTTGCCATAGTTATTTTCATTTTTAGATTTTTAGGCTTTGCCGTAAAATCCCTTAAGTGCTTATTCCTTAGACTAAGTTTTAGGTGCTTTAGAATTTTGCGACGCCATTTTTCGCGCTATTTTCTTATTTTTATTTTTCGACGCGTTTACCTATGTATCAATTACAATTCCAATTAGTGATCTCCATTTGTAGCTTTAATTTTAAGATAGTGATCGTTATAAGGTTGGATTAACCGCGTGTTTACAAACCACTCTTCGTCTTTTTCATTTTTCGACACTTTTCGACGCGCACTCTTTTTCTCTCTTATTTCTCGCCATTCTAGTTTTTAGGACTTAGATTTTTTTCTACTTCTTCTCTAAATTTCTTAAAATTACGAAAATTTATTTTAAGTGGTTAAATTGATAGACATCAAAATTTTCTGGTTCGTAGTAATAGTTGGATTTGTACGTGGACCGGGTTATTGGAGCCAAACAGTACTCAATTATATTGAGACCAAACGAATCCTGCCCCTCTGCTGCATCTTTTGGCTATTCGAAACGTGGGCAAAATCAGAAAAGTTTATTGATTGGATAACTTATATAATTTTTCTTTCCTTTTTAAAAACTAATAGGATATTCAGTGAATGCACCGAGCAAGACGTTCACCGCCGGTCATACGTTCACCACCTGTAACTCGATCAAGACATCGTTTAACAAATATCGCCGCCGTTGATTTTTCTTTAGAATCGTCATCTAGTCGACCAAGTACTCCAATTCAAATTTCCGATAATCCATCTTTTAAACCCGATTTCACAACTAAGAACCCGGAAGATATTCAAGGACAATTCCAAGATCCTGAACCCCAAACCGTTAAATCAGAATCCTCTAGTGATTCGGATACAACAAATCCAATCATGGAAAATCTAGAACCTCTAAGTATGGAAGATCGAATGAGGGCTAAACGCACGGGCCAAGGTCACGCCATTATTAAACCAGAAGTTAATGCTCCAGATTATGAAATTAAAGGACAAATCCTACACATGGTAACTAACCAATGCCAATTCAGTGGTGCACCGAATGAAGATCCTAACGAACACCTTCGTACGTTTAAAAGAATTTGTACACTATTCAAAATCCGAGAAGTGGAAGATGAGCAGATCTATCTCATGTTATTTCCCTGGACTTTAAAGGGAGAAGCCAAAGATTGGTTAGAATTGTGACCTGAAGGGGCGATTGATACATGGGATGTTTTAGTTGAAAAATTTCTTAAACAATTCTTTCCGGCATCTAAAGCCGTGAGACTTCAAGGAGAAATTGTTACGTTCGCGCAAAAGCCAAATGAAACATTATATGAGGCGTGGACAAGATTCGGAAGGATGTTGAGAGGATGTCCTCAACACGGTTTAGACACTTATCAAATAGTACAAATATTCTACTAAGGTGTCAACGTTGCTACACGAAAAGACATCGACATAACAGCTGGTGGTTCCATTATGAAGAAAACCGCAACTGAAGCTTACAAAATTATTGATAACACAGCCTCCCACTCGCATGAGTGGCACCAAGAAAAAGATATTTTTCGTTCATCTAAAGTGGCTAGAGCCGATTCTAGCCATGACTTTGATTCCATTTCAGCAAAAATAGATGCTTTCGAAAGACGAATGGAAAAGATGAATAAAGATATTCACCCAATACGAATTAGTTGTGAGCAATGAGGTGGACCACACTTAACGAAAGATTGTCACATTGAACCAACGATGGAACAACGAGAGAATGTTTCCTATATGAACCAAAGGCCTGGAAATAATTATCAAAATAATTATCAACCACCAAGGCTAAACTTCAATCGAAATCAAAACATTATTTACAATCCAAATGGACCAAACAATAACTCGTACAACCAACAAGGTCCAAATAACCAACCAACTCAAACCAGCACTTTCAATCAACAAAGACATGGCTTGTATAAACCACCACAACAAATCGAAGAGAAAAAGCCAAATCTAGAAGAAATGATGGCAAAGCTAATGGAATCTCAAACACAATTTATTACATCTCAAACCCAAACGAATGAGAGGTTTGATCAGTCATTAAGAACTCAACAAGCTTCCATTTTGAATCTAGAAAAACACGTAGGTACTCTTGCTAGCATGATGAGTGAAAGGAAACAAGGAAAGCTACCGAGTAATACTGAAGTAAATCCTCGGAATGAAAATGTTAATATGGTTTCAACAAATTCTGAAAAACCAGCATCAGAAGATGGGAAGGTTTTAGATGAGAGTAACAATGAAGAAGTTACACCACCACCACCCGAGTATGTAAAGCCAGTGGTGACACCATACAAACCACCCATCCCGTTTCCAAGAAAAGGAGTTGAGTATGAGCAAGTAATAAGTAATAAAGATTGTGATACTTCTGGAAAGAAGAAGAAGAAAAAGAATAAGAAAGTACAAGAAACAAAAGTCGTAGAAGTAAACCCGGTGAATACAGTTCCACCAAAACCTCCACCTAGGGTAGGTGATCCGGGTGAATTTATTGTTCCTTGTCTACTTAGTGATTGTGTCATGTATAATGCACTAGCAGATTTAGGTGCAAGTGTGAGTGTTATGTCTCTTTCATTATATAAGAGATTAGGAGTAGGTGAGTTAAGTCCAACGGATATGAGTGTTCGACTCTTTGATCAAACCATTAAGCACCCAGTTGGAATTGCTGACAACCTACCCATTCAAGTAGGTAATTTAACCTTTCTAGTCGAATTCATTGTCATTGACATAGAAGAGGACCCAAACATTCCTCTAATTTTAGGTCGACCATTCTTTGCGTCCACTGGGGCGTTATTTGATGTAGGAAATGGAAGAATGACACTTAAAAGTGGTGACAAATCTATCACCTTTATGATTCAAAAGTCTAAATCTCCACCAACCAAAACCGTTGAACCAGAAAAAATGATTGGTAAGAACCATGTTGTTTTACCAACTCCAACGGTAGTGCTTAATAATAATAAAACGCCTAAGTGTGGGGAAAATGAAGTAACACCTAATGATGACATGATAACAAAGAACCCCGTTATTGATACGAAATTAAATGACCCCATTATTAACAGTTCAATGAAGAAACTTTTTAAACGGGCTATTGATGCTAGAAGTAAGGGGAACTTTAAGTTATGTAACCGGTTAGTATCCAATCTGTCGCCTAAAGAAAGGGCGAAGCTAGTTGAATTATGGGATATTACGGAAGAAGTCGGGCACTGGCTTAAAGAAAAAGTCACAGATAGGCAAGTTGATTATGGACCAAGAGAAATTGACAATGAAGTTAATCACAATTTCAACACCACAGCTACCTAAGTGTGGGGAGATTCGAATGTTCTAAAAAGATAATGCTGTCTAAAGTTATTTGTTCTGTTCTCGTGTAGTTCCGAGAATGGAATTCGATTGGTCTTTTCCGCTAGCAGACACTAAAGAACTAGTTTTCTCCCTCCATTCTGAATTTTTATTTTTTTTAGGTTTTATTTGAAATTAATATGCATTTTAATTTATGTTTTATTGTGATTTTAAAAAAAACAAAATTTACTTTATTTCTTTAAGTTAAAAATATGATTTTTAAAATTCGTCGTAAGTTGAACACTAGGTCATTGAACCGAAATTGCTTTACCCGAGGGCGGGGCGACAAATTTTGTTATCATTATTTTTAATTTTATTGATCTAAAGGATGCCAAAAATATTATATATTATACATTTTTGAACGTGGGGTTATGTACCAAACTTCAAAAATATGTATATATATGTTTGTATTTTATGTTATGTACACAACAGGGTAAAAACAGCGCACTTTCAAAGACTGTCATGAAGTTCAGCAAAAGCTACTGATTTTGACAAGACGCAAAAAATCAAATGTGAAATAACAATATGTTTGCAAACTCGGTATTTTTAATCACTTTTCTACGTTAATCACCCTCATGAATTTATAATTATAGTCTGATTTCATGCAAATGAGGGCATTGCATGATCTTAAGTGTAGGGAAGGGTTATAAATTCTCTCGGGTTTACACTTAGTTTAATTGCCAAATTTTGTGAAAATTTGAAAAATTTTCAACTAAATGAACTCAAAATCATGTTTATACATATTTATGAACGATGAAAACTAGGTGTTAATACCGAAATTATCGTTACCTCGAAAAGAACATAAATTGAGAAACAACTTAAAACGCTTGAATTCATTTTAAATGGAATAAAGGAGAATAAAAAGGCAAAGAAAGAAACTAAGTGTGGGGAGAATGTACCATGTTATTCAATTAAAAACTATCTATCACATGTTTTTGTACAAGATTATTGCAGGTACTTTTGTTTTGGATGATACTAATCAGTTTTACCCGATTTACTATAATACTTTTGAAAGAAAGATGGATCTACACGATGAATCAATTCCATCATTAAAAGGAAGTAAAGTCTTCCGAAAAAGAAACGCGCTTCTTGATTTAGGTCATGAAGTTGTCGTCTAGACCAGCTGTAGGTTGACGAAAAATCTAGAAAAGTCATCTCTAAAATCAGCAGGAAATCCACGGACCTCAGCATCAAACAGGGTCGCCATGTGGTCAGATTTATCCTAACCATGAGAAGGATTTATCTCGTACAATGGGGGGCACCGTGCAAATTAGCTTGATAAGACTAATGAATCAGATCCCCAGAAAGGATAATCTCCTTAAAGATTAAAAATCAGCTTTTAAGACTGATATTACTCAATCCTAGAGATTGACCTTAAAGATTGAGAATTCAAACTCATGGAATTCAATGATATCTAAACTCGAGCTTGAACGAGAAAATATTTTGATCAAAAATACAAACCGATTTGTTTTCTGAAAACCCATTTTCAATGCGTTCATTACCATTGAACGTAAAATCCTAGGAATTCACCTGGAATTCATTAGGTCACCTGAACAAAATCGGGTGTCAACCGTAAGAACGGTGGTTGCATAGCATGGTCGGAGACAGGACCTTGTGCCAGACCGAAAAATTATAGGATGATCTTTACTATTGCTCCTACCAAGGATAGTACTAGCATCCGACACGTTTTTAGACCATAATCAAATGCATGTCACGGGACATTGCCTTAACAGTTTCTTGTTCATCGCTTTCCTTTACAACCGGACGGTAGTTTACCGAAAGGTAATATACGGAACAAGTAAATTGGATGTGTGCTTTCCGATACCGGGATAGCAGTGGATTACACGAATCTAAATGTTTTTAGCCAAAATATTGATCCACAAATATATTTTGCAACACCGATGGTGGGTCAAATCAGAAAACTTGTCTAGGGTAAAATCTAGCTTGAATTTTTAAAAGATCAAATGTTTTCATAAAGATCCAATTTCCTAAAGGATCTACATTTTTATAGTCATGTGGGACTGTAAACCGCCTTTCAAATGTGCACTTTGCTTTGGAAACTAAAAGTAAATCGGCTATTTGATTGCAAGTGTCGTTGACCTAAACCCAAGGCAACTGTGGATGACACACCCACCTTTAACCATGGTTCTATTGTTAATATCATTGTTTATACCGCTCTATCAAAATCACTGATGTACAAAGTGTGAAGAATAAAGAAGTGATTCGTGTGATGTATTATATTATTTCAAGACTGTATTGCTTGAGGACAAGCAACGCTCAAGTGTGGGGATATTGATAAGGCTAAAAAGGAACATATATTTCATAGCAAAATCCCCCAAGAAAGACAAGATTTTAGTTGCAATTGTTCCATTTTCAAGTAATATTCGTTTATTTTAAATAAGTGCGAAGACAAAAGGCGAAAACGACGATTTGAAGACAAAAAGGTCCAAAAAGCTAAAAAGTACAAGATACAATTAAAAAGGTTCAAATTATTGATGAAGAACGTCTAAAAATGACAAGAGTACAAGTTACAAAACGCAAAGTACAAGATATTAAATTGTACGCAAGGGCGTTCGAAAATCCGAAACCGGGACATGAGTCAACTCTCAACGCTCGACGCAACGGTGTAAAAATTACGAGTCAACTATGCACAAGAATAAAATATAATATTTAAATAATTCATAATAAGAATAATATTAAATAATAAAAAGTTGTTAATTGAGCATAGTTCAGGGGTCGTAAGTGAAAAATCAAATTCAGAATTCGCCTATAAAAGGCAGTGTATTCGATCGATGAAAAAACAACTTTTTCTATCCTCTTTTTATCTATATATCGATCAAATATCTATATCTAATATCCAATATCTATATTCTATATCTCTATCATAATGTTAACTTAATAAGATATAACAATAATCTTAATTTTAATTTTAAATTATGATAATAATAAGATTTATGATAGAGATCGTTTGAGTGTGTAAGTCGAAATTCTGTCCGTGTAACGCTACGCTATTTTTAATCATTGTAAGTTATGTTCAACCTTTTTACATTAATGTCTCGTAGCTAAGTTATTATTATGCTTATTTAAAACGAAGTAATCATGATGTTGGGCTAATTACTAAAATTGGGTAATTGGGCTTTGTACCATAATTGGGGTTTGGACAAAAGAACGACACTTGTGGAAATTAGACTATGGGCTATTAATGGGCTTTATATTTGTTTAACTAAATGATAGTTTGTTAATGTTAATATAAAGATTTACAATTGGGCGTCCCTATAAATTACCATATACACTCAATCGGACACGATGGGCGGGGTATTTATATGTACGAATAATCGTTCATTTAACCGGACACGGGAATGGATTAATAGCCACTAGAATAATTAAAACAGGGGTGAAATTATGTACAAGGACACTTGGTATAATTGATAACAAAATATTAAAACCTTGGGTTACACTCAGTCGACATCCTGGTGTAATTATTAAACAAAGTATTAAAATCTTGTTACAGTTTAAGTCCCCAATTAGTTGGAATATTTAACTTCGGGTATAAGAATAATTTGATGAGGACACTCGCACTTTATATTTATGACTGATGGACTGTTATGGACAAAAACCAAAAGGACATATTAAATAATTCAGGACAAAGGACAATTAACCCATGGGCATAAAATTAAAATCAACACGTTAAACATCATGATTACGGAAGTTTAAATAAGCATAACCCTTTTATTTCATATTCTATCGCAATTTTATTTATTGTTATTTTATTTATCGTCATTTATATATTTTACGCACTTTAATTATTGTCATTTATCTTTACGCTTAAAAATATAAAATCGACAAACCGGTCATTAAACGGTAAAAAACCCCCTTTTATAATAATATTACTACTTATATATATATATATATATATATATATATATATATATATATATATATATATATATATATATATATATATATATATATATATATATATATATATATTTATATAAATATAGTTTTATAAAAATATAGTACGTAATCACTAGCTCCCTGTGGAACGAACCGGACTTACTAAAAACTACACTACTCTACGATTAGGTACACTGCCTATAGTGTTGTAGCAATGTTTAGGTATATCCCATCGATAAATAAATAAATAACTTGTGTAAAATTGTATCGTATTTAATAGTATTTTCGCACTAAAAATAATACTATTTTGTATACACCCCCTACAACATCAGTTATGAACATCATTACTACCTTAAGTTCCTTAGATAAAACTACTGGAAAAGAGAAAAATGGATCTAGCTTCAACAGATCCTTGGATGGCTCGAAGTTCTTGAAGCAGAATCATGACACGAAAACAAGTTCAAGTAAGATCATCACTTGAAATAAGATTGTTATAGTTATAGAAATTGAACCAAAGTTTGAATATGATTATTACCTTGTATTAGAATGATAACCTACTGTAAGAAACAAAGATTTCTTGAGGTTGGATGATCACCTTACAAGATTGGAAGTGAGCTAGCAAACTTGAAAGTATTCTTGATTTTATGTAACTAGAACTTGTAGAATATATGAAGAACACTTAGAACTTGAAGATAGAACTTGAGAGAGATCAATTAGATGAAGAAAATTAAAGAATGAAAGTGTTTGTAGGTGTTTTTGGTCGTTGGTGTATGGATTAGATATAAAGGATATGTAATTTTGTTTTCATGTAAATAAGTCATGAATGATTACTCATATTTTTGTAATTTTATGAGATATTTCATGCTAGTTGCCAAATGATGGTTCCCACATGTGTTAGGTGACTCACATGGGCTGCTAAGAGCTGATCATTGGAGTGTATATACCAATAGTACATACATCTAAAAGCTGTGTATTGTACGAGTACGAATACGGGTGCATACTAGTAGAATTGTTGATGAAACTGAACGAGGATGTAATTTTAAGCATTTTTGTTAAGTAGAAGTATTTTGATAAGTGTATTGAAGTCTTTCAAAAGTGTATAAATACATATTAAAACACTACATGTATATACATTTTAACTGAGTCGTTAAGTCATCGTTAGTCGTTACATGTAAGTGTTGTTTTGAAACCTTTAGGTTAACGATCTTGTTAAATGTTGTTAACCCAATGTTTATAATATCAAATAAGATTTTAAATTATTATATTATCATGATATTATCATGTATGAATATCTCTTAATATGATATATATATACATTAAATGTCTTTACAACGATAATCGTTACATATATGTCTCGTTTAAAAATCATTAAGTTAGTAGTCTTGTTTTTACATATGTAGTTCATTGTTAATATACTTAATGATATGTTTACTTATCATAGTATCATGTTAACTATATATATATCCATATATATGTCATCATATAGTTTTTACAAGTTTTAACGTTCGTGAATCACCGGTCAACTTGGGTGGTCAATTGTCTATATGAAACATATTTCAATTAATCAAGTCTTAACAAGTTTGATTGCTTAACATGTTGGAAACATTTAATCATGTAAATATCACTCTCAATTAATATATATAAACATGGAAAAGTTCGGGTCACTAGTGTACTTACCCGTTAAATAAATTTCGTCCCGAAATTTTAAGCTGTTGAAGGTGTTGACGAATCTTCTGGAAATAGATGCGGGTATTTCTTCTTCATCTGATCTTCACGCTCCCAGGTGAACTCGGGTCCTCTACGAGCATTCCATCGAACCTTAACAATTGGTATCTTGTTTTGCTTAAGTCTTTTAACCTCACGATCCATTATTTCGACGGGTTCTTCGATGAATTGAAGTTTTTCGTTGATTTGGATTTCATCTAACGGAATAGTGAGATCTTCTTTAGCAAAACATTTCTTCAAATTCGGGACGTGGAAAGTGTTATGTACAGCCGCGAGTTGTTGAGGTAACTCAAGTCGGTAAGCTACTGGTCCGACACGATCAATAATCTTGAATGGTCCAATATACCTTGGATTTAATTTCCCTCGTTTACCAAATCGAAAACGCCTTTCCAAGGTGCAACTTTAAGCATGACCATCTCTCCAATTTCAAATTCTATATATTTTCTTTTAATGCCAGCGTAGCTCTTTTGTCGACTTTGGGCGGTTTTCAACCGTTGTTGAATTTGGATGATCTTCTCGGTAGTTTCTTGTATAATCTCCGGACCCGTAATCTGTCTATCCCCCACTTCACTCCAACAAATCGGAGACCTGCACTTTCTACCAAAAAGTGCTTCAAACGGCGCCATCTCAATGCTTGAATGGTAGCTGTTGTTGTAGGAAAATTCTGCTAATGGTAGATGTCGATCCCAACTGTTTCTGAAATCAATAACACATGCTCGTAGCATGTCTTCAAGCATTTGTATCGTCCTTTCGCTCTGCCCATCAGTTTGTGGATGATAGGCAGTACTCATGTCTAGACGAGTTCCTAATGCTTGCTGTAATGTCTGCCAGAATCTTGAAATAAATCTGCCATCCCTATCAGAGATAATAGAGATTGGTATTCCATGTCTGGAGACGACTTCCTTCAAATACAGTCGTGCTAACTTCTCCATCTTGTCATCTTCTCTTATTGGCAGGAAGTGTGCTGATTTGGTGAGATGATTAACTATTACCCAAATAGTATCAAAACCACTTACAGTCCTTGGCAATTTAGTGATGAAATCCATGGTAATGTTTTCCCATTTCCATTCCAGGATTTCGGGTTATTGAAGTAGACCTGATGGTTTCTGATGCTTAGCTTTGACCTTAGAACACGTCAAACATTCTCCTACGTATTTAGCAACATCGGCTTTCATACCCGGCCACCAAAAATGTTTCTTGAGATTCTTGTACATCTTCCCCGTTCCAGGATGTATTGAGTATCTGGTTTTATGAGCTTCTCTAAGTACCATTTCTCTCATATCTCCAAATTTTGGTACCCAAATCCTTTCAGCCCTATACCGGGTTCCGTCTTCCCGAATATTAAGATGCTTCTCCGATCCTTTGGGTATTTCATCCTTTAAATTTCCCTCTTTTAAAACTCCTTGTTGCGCCTCCTTTATTTGAGTAGTAAGGTTATTATGAATCATTATATTCATAGATTTTACTCGAATGGGTTCTCTGTCCTTCCTGCTCAAGGCATCGGCTACCACATTTGCCTTCCCCGGGTGGTAACGAATCTCAAAGTCGTAATCATTCAATAATTCAATCCACCTACGCTGCCTCATATTCAGTTGTTTCTGATTAAATATGTGTTGAAGACTTTTGTGGTCGGTATATATAATACTTTTGACCCCATATAAGTAGTGCCTCCAAGTCTTTAATGCAAAAACAACCGCGCCTAATTCCAAATCATGCGTCGTATAATTTTGTTCGTGAATCTTCAATTGTCTAGACGCATAAGCAATCACCTTCGTTTGTTGCATTAATACACAACCGAGACCTTGCTTTGATGCGTCACAATAAATCACAAAATCATCATTCCCTTCAGGCAATGACAATATAGGTGCCGTAGTTAGCTTTTTCTTCAATAACTGAAACGCTTTCTCTTGTTCATCATTCCATTCAAATTTCTTCCCTTTATGCGTTAATGCAGTTAAGGGTTTTGCTATTCTGGAAAAGTCTTGGATGAACCTTCTGTAGTAACCAGCTAGTCCTAAAAACTGGCGTATGTGTTTCGGAGTTTTCGGGGTTTCCCACTTTTCAACTGTTTCTATCTTTGCCGGATCCACCTTAATACCTTCTTTGTTCACTATGTGACCGAGGAATTGAACTTCTTCCAACCAAAATGCACACTTTGAAAACTTAGCGTACAATTCTTCCTTCCTCAATACTTCTAACACCTTTCTCAAATGTTCACCGTGTTCTTGGTCATTCTTTGAGTAAATAAGTATGTCATCAATGAAAACAATGACAAACTTGTCAAGGTATGGTCCACACACTCGGTTCATAAGGTCCATGAACACAGCTGGTGCATTAGTTAAACCAAACGGCATGACCATAAACTCGTAATGACCGTAACGTGTTCTGAAAGCAGTCTTTGGAATATCATCTTCTTTCACCCGCATTTGATGATACCCGGAACGTAAGTCAATCTTTGAATAAACAGACGAGCCTTATAGTTGATCAAATAAGTCGTCGATTCTTGGTAGTGGGTAGCGGTTCTTGATGGTAAGTTTGTTCAACTCTCGGTAGTCGATACACAACCTGAATGTACCATCTTTCTTCTTGACAAACAAAACAGGAGCTCCCCACGGTGATGTGCTTGGTCGAATGAAACCACGCTCTAAAAGTTCTTGTAATTGGCTTTGCAGTTCTTTCATCTCGCTGGGTGCGAGTCTGTAAGGAGCACGAGCTATTGGTGCAGCTCCTGGTACAAGATCTATTTGAAATTCAACGGATCGATGTGGGGGTAATCCCGGTAATTCTATCAGAAATACATCGGGAAATTCTTTTGCGACGGGAACATCATTGATGCTCTTTTCTTCAGTTTGTACTTTCTCGACGTGTGCTAGAACAGCATAGCAACCTTTTCTTATTTGTTTTTGTGCCTTCAAATTACTAATAAGATGTAGCTTCGTGTTGCCCTTTTCTCCGTACACCATTAAGGGTTTTCCTTTTTCTCGTATAATGCGAATTGCATTTTTGTAATAAACGGATCTCTGCTTTCACTTCTTTCAACCAGTCCATACCGATTATCATATCAAAACTCCCTAACTCTACTGGTATCATGTCAATCTTAAATGTTTCGCTAACCAGTTTAATTTCTCGATTCTGACATATATTATCTGCTGAAATTAATTTACCATTTGCTAATTCGAGTAAAAATTTACTATCCAAAGGCGTCAATGGACAACTTAATTTAGCACAAAAATCTTACTCATATAGCTTCTATCTGCACCCGAATCAAATAAAACGTAAGTAGATTTATTGTCAATAAGAAACGTACCCGTAACAAGCTCTGAGTCTTCCTGCGCCTCTGCCGCATTAATATTGAAAACTCTTCCGCGGCCTTGTCCATTCGTATTCTCCTGGTTCGGGCAATTTCTAATAATGTGGCCCGGTTTTCCACATTTATAACAAACTATATTGGCATAACTTGCTCCGACACTACTTGCTCCGCCATTACTCGTTCTGACACCCTTTGTTCCTTTCGTTCTGTTAATCCCTGGTCCGTAGACCTCACACTTCGCCGCGCTATGACCATTTCTTTTACACTTGTTGCAAAATTTGGTGCAGAACCCCGAGTGATACTTTTCACACCTTTGGCATAGCTGCTTCTGATTGTTGTTGTTGTTGCGGTTGTTATTGTTGTTGGAATGATTGTTGTAGTTGCTGCTGCTGTTGTTGTTGTTGTTGTTGGGCCGTTTGTTGTAGTTGCGATTGATGTTGCGATTGCTGGGATAATTGTTGCGATTATTGTTGTAATTGCTGTTGTTGTTGTATTGGTGATTCTTATCACCGTTTTCCTCCCACTTTCTTTTGACTTGCTTCACATTGGTCTCTTCAGCAGTCTGTTCTTTAATTCTTTCTTCAATCTGGTTCACTAGTTTGTGAGCCATTCTACATGCCTGTTGTATGGAGGCGGGCTCGTGTAAACTTATATCTTCTTGGATTCTTTCCGGTAATCCTTTCACAAACGCGTCGATCTTCTCTTCCTCATCTTCGAACGCTCCCGGACACAATAGGCACAATTCTGTGAATCGTCTTTCGTACGTGGTAATATCAAATCCTTGGGTTCGTAACCCTCTAAGTTCTGTCTTGAGCTTATTGACCTCGGTTCTGGGACGGTATTTCTCGTTCATCAAGTGCTTGAATGCTGACCACGGTAGTGCGTACGCATCGTCTTGTCCCACTTGCTCTAGATAGGTATTCCACCATGTTAACGCAGAACCTGTGAAGGTATGCGTAGCGTACTTCACTTTGTCCTCTTCAGTACACTTACTTATGGAAAACACCGATTCGACCTTCTCGGTCCACCGTTTCAATCCGATCGGTCCTTCGGTTCCATCAAATTCCAAAGGTTTGCAGGCAGTGAATTCTTTGTAGGTGCATCCTACACGATTTCCTGTACTGCTAGATCCAAGGTTATTGTTGGTATGTAGCGCAGCCTGTACTGCGGCTATGTTTGAAGCTAGAAAAGTACGGAATTCCTCTTCATTCATATTCACGGTGTGTCGAGTAGTCGGTACCATTTCCTTCAAAATAGTCAAATGGAACAAGTTAATCATACAGAATATTAAGAGTAGTTAATAGTATTTCGTAGCATAATATGAACTCATTTATAAAAGCTTTTTCTTCATATTAGCGTTTTATAAGTTTAAATTCGGGTAGTACCTACCCGTTAAGTTTATACTTAGTAGCTAATATACAATTCAACTACTACAATTCAATATGAAAAACTGATTATAATAATATTTCGCGTTCAAACTTTTACACAATATTTTACAAACTTACAATACCGCTTATTTTACATATAGCATGAAATATAGCACACAATAAATTTGATACAAGATGGTTGTGAAGATAATTCTAGCTAGTACACAAGTCGTTCAGCAAAGGCAATAAAGACACGTAATTCATACGTCCAGAAACAAGTCATGCATTCTGGTTTTACTAGGATTACTTCCCATCCTTGGTCTTGTGGAACATAACCGTTATGGCCGTTGATAAGACAGCGTGTTGTAACGTCGTCAAAGGGACGAGGGTTACGTAATGTCCAACAGTCCCGTAACAATCTAAAAACCTCATTTCTTACCCCAATTACCGACTCCGTCACTTGTGGAAACGTTTTGTTTAATAGTTGTAGCCCGATGTTCTTGTTCTCACTTTGGTAAGAAGCGAACATTACTAATCCGAAAGCATAACATGCTTCTTTATGTTGCATGTTAGCCGCTTTTTCTAAATCACGAAGTCCAATATTCGGATATATTGAGTCAAAATAATTTCTTAACCCGTTGCGTAAAATAGCATTTGGGTTCCCTGCAATATATGCGTCAAAGTAAACACATCGTAACTTATGGGTTTTCCAATGTGATATCCCCATCTTTCAAACGAAAGTCTCTTATAAACCAAGACATTCTTGAAACGTTCTTCAAATGTCTTACAAACTGATCTCGCCTTAAATAGTTATGCCGATGAATTCTGACCGACTCTAGACAAGATTTCATCAATCATGTCTCCGGGTAGGTCTCTTAAAATATTGGGTTGTCTATCCATTTTATGTTTTTATACTGTAAAATAGACAAGAGTTAGATTCATAAAAAAAAAATACTTATTAATACAAGAAATTTTTACATATATTATAAAGCATAAGCACACTATATTACATATATTACACCACACGAATACAACTATCTTATTCCGACTCGCTCGTTTCTTCTTCTTCGGTTTGGGTTCGTTTTGCCAAGTTTCTAGGGATATATGCTGTTCCCCTAATACGAGCTGTCGTTTTCCACATTGGTCTAGAAAAACCTGGTGGTTTAGAGGTTCCCGGGTCATTGTTACAACTTAAGGACTTCGGGGGTTGACGATACATATAAAGTTCATCGGGGTTGGAATTAGATTTCTCTATTTTTATGCCCTTTCCCTTATTATTTTCTTTTGCCTTTTTAAATTCAGTTGGGGTAATTTGTATAACATCATCGGAATTCTCGTCGGAATCCGATTCATCGGAGAATTGGTAATCCTCCCAATATTTTGCTTCCTTGGTGGAAACACCATTGACCATAATTAACCTTGGTCGGTTGGTTGAGGATTTTCTTTTACTTAACCGTTTTATTATTTCCCCCACCGGTTCTATTTCTTCATCCGGTTCCGATTCTTCTTCCGGTTCCGATTCTTCTTCCGGTTCCGACTCTTCTTCCGGTTCCTCTTCGGGAACTTGTGAATCAGTCCACGAATCATTCCAATTTACATTTGACTCTTCATTATTATTAGGTGAGTCAATGGGACTTGTTCTAGAGGTAGACATCTATCACATAATATCAAACGTGTTAAGAGATTAATATATCACATAATATTCACATGTTAAAAATATATAGTTTCCAACAAAATTTGTTAAGCAATCATTTTTCAAGTAAACACGGTCGAAGTCCAGACTCACTAATGCATCCTAACAAACTCGATAAGACACACTAATGCAAAATTCTGGTTCTCTAAGAGCAACGCTCGGATACCAACTGAAATGTCCCGTTCTTATTGATTAAAAACGTTCCATATTAATTGATTTCGTTACGAGGTTTTGACCTCTATATGAGACGTTTTTCAAAGACTGCATTCATTTTTAAAACAAACCATAACCTTTATTTCATAGATAAAGGTTTTAAAAAAACTTTACGTAGATTATCAAATAATGATAATCTAAAATATCCTGTTTACACACGACCATTACATAATGGTTTACAATACAAATATGTTACAACAAAATAAGTTTCTTGAATGCAGTTTTTACACAATATCATACAAGCATGGACTCCAAATCTCGTCCTTATTTAAGTATGCGACAGCGGAAGCTCTTAATAATCACCTGAGAATAAACATGCTTAAAACGTCAACAAAAATGTTGGTGAGTTATAGGTTTAACCTATATATATCAAATCATAATAATAGACCACAATATTTCATATTTCAATACACATCCCATACATAGAGATAAAAATCATTCATATGGTGAACACCTGGTAACCGACATTAACAAGATGCATATATAAGAATATCCCCATCATTCCGGGACACCCTTCGGATATGATATAAATTTCGAAGTACTAAAGCATCCGGTACTTTGGATGGGGTTTGTTAGGCCCAATAGATCTATCTTTAGGATTCGCGTCAATTAGGGTGTCTGTTCCCTAATTCTTAGATTACCAGACTTAATAAAAAGGGGCATATTCGATTTCGATAATTCAACCATAGAATGTAGTTTCACGTACTTGTGTCTATTTTGTAAATCATTTATAAAACCTGCATGTATTCTCATCCCAAAAATATTAGATTTTAAAAGTGGGACTATAACTCACTTTCACAGATTTTTACTTCGTCGGGAAGTAAGACTTGGCCACTGGTTGATTCACGAACCTATAACAATATATACATATATATCAAAGTATGTTCAAAATATATTTACAACACTTTTAATATATTTTGATGTTTTAAGTTTATTAAGTCAGCGGTCCTCGTTAGTAACCTACAACTAGTTGTCCACAGTTAGATGTACAGAAATAAATCGATAAATATTATCTTGAATCAATCCACGACCCAGTGTATACGTATCTCAGTATTGATCACAACTCAAACTATATATATTTTGGAATCAACCTCAACCCTGTATAGCTAACTCCAACATTCACATATAGAGTGTCTATGGTTGTTCCGAAATATATATAGATGTGTCGACATGATAGGTCGAAACATTGTATACGTGTCTATGGTATCTCAAGATTACATAATATACAATACAAGTTGATTAAGTTATGGTTGGAATAGATTTGTTACCAATTTTCACGTAGCTAAAATGAGAAAAATTATCCAATCTTGTTTTACCCATAACTTCTTCATTTTAAATCCGTTTTGAGTGAATCAAATTGCTATGGTTTCATATTGAACTCTATTTTATGAATCTAAACAAAAAAAGTATAGGTTTATAGTCGGAAAAATAAGTTACAAGTCGTTTTTGTAAAGGTAGTCATTTCAGTCGAAAGAACGACGTCTAGATGACCATTTTAGAAAACATACTTCCACTTTGAGTTTAATCATAATTTTTGGATATAGTTTCATGTTCATAATAAAAATCATTTTCTCAGAATAACAACTTTTAAATCAAAGTTTATCATAGTTTTTAATTAACTAACCCAAAACAGCCCGCGGTGTTACTACGACGGCGTAAATCCGGTTTTACGGTGTTTTTCGTGTTTCCAGGTTTTAAATCATTAAGTTAGCATATCATATAGATATAGAACATGTGTTTAGTTGATTTTAAAAGTCAAGTTAGAAGGATTAACTTTTGTTTGCGAACAAGTTTAGAATTAACTAAACTATGTTCTAGTGATTACAAGTTTAAACCTTCGAATAAGATAGCTTTATATGTATGAATCGAATGATGTTATGAACATCATTACTACCTTAAGTTCCTTGGATAAAACTACTGGAAAAGAGAAAAATGGATCTAGCTTCAACAGATCCTTGGATGGCTCGAAGTTCTTGAAGCAGAATCATGACACGAAAACAAGTTCAAGTAAGCTCATCACTTGAAATAAGATTGTTATAGTTATAGAAATTGAACCAAAGTTTGAATATGATTATTACCTTGTATTAGAATGATAAACTACTGTAAGAAACAAAGATTTCTTGAGGTTGGATGATCACCTTACAAGATTGGAAGTGAGCTAGCAAACTTGAAAGTATTCTTGATTTTATGTAACTAGAACTTGTAGAATATATGAAGAACACTTAGAACTTGAAGATAGAACTTGAGAGAGATCAATTAGATGAAGAAAATTAAAGAATGAAAGTGTTTTTAGGTGTTTTTGGTCGTTGGTGTTTGGATTAGATATAAAGGATATGTAATTTTGTTTTCATGTAAATAAGTCATGAATGATTACTCATATTTTTGTAATTTTATGAGATATTTCATGCTAGTTGCCAAATGATGGTTCCCACATGTGTTAGGTGACTCACATGGGCTGCTAAGAGCTGATCATTGGAGTGTATATACCAATAGTACATACATCTAAAAGCTGTGTATTGTACGAGTACGAATACGGGTGCATACGAGTAGAATTGTTGATGAAACTGAACGAGGATGTAATTGTAAGCATTTTTGTTAAGTAGAAGTATTTTGATAAGTGTATTGAAGTCTTTTAAAAGTGTATAAATACATATTAAAACACTACATGTATATACATTTTAACTGAGTCATTAAGTCATCGTTAGTCGTTACATGTAAGTGTTGTTTGAAACCTTTAGGTTAACGATCTTGTTAAATGTTGTTAACCCAATGTTTATAATATCAAATAAGATTTTAAATTATTATATTATCATGATATTATCATGTATGAATATCTCTTAATATGATATATATACATTAAATGTCTTTACAACGATAATCGTTACATATATGTCTCGTTTAAAAATCATTAAGTTAGTAGTCTTGTTTTTACATATGTAGTTCATTGTTAATATACTTAATGATATGTTTACTTATCATAGTATCATGTTAACTATATATATATATCCATATATATGTCATCATATAGTTTTTACAAGTTTTAACGTTCGTGAATCACCGGTCAACTTGGGTGGTCAATTGTCTATATGAAACATATTTCAATTAATCAAGTCTTAACAAGTTTGATTGCTTAACATGTTGGAAACATTTAATCATGTAAATATCACTCTCAATTAATATATATAAACATGGAAAAGTTCGGGTCACTACACACCTAACCACTTGTATGTTAATGTACATGTCAATACAAGTAGGACGACTTGATTTGGAAATCATGAACTTAGGGTCACCGAAGCATGATGAAAAAATAGGCGTTGATGGGATAATATGCCATGCAAAAGGATTGCATGATCCCATAACTTAGAAGTTGCAAAAGGATTGCAATTGTCATTTAATGACTACCTAGCTAAATCAAATGACGGGATAAAGGTCACCTAACCGAAATTTGGTTTACCGTTGGATTCTAAAATTTAATATATATATCAATTGGATTTAAAGGGTATTGTTTGTTAAATTAAAATTAATACTTAAACAACTTTGTTAAATTTTGTATATGGCCGCAAATAACAACAACATTCCTAACGCACCTATCAACTTTAACAACCTATCGTTGAGGTCAATCCTCGAAAAGGAAAAACTCAACCATACGAACTTCATGGATTGGTTCCGCAATCTAAGAATTGTCCTCAAACTAGAGGATAGGGCGTATGTGTTGGAAGACCCCATTCCCGATCAACCCGACGAGGATGATACGGAAGGCATGGCATATTGGGAGAAATATTGCACCGATTCATTGCAAGTTTCTTGCCTTATGCTTGGGACTATGATACCCGAACTCCAAAGGACTTCGAGCATCATAGTGCATATGACATGATCACTCAGTTGAAGGAGATGTTCCTTCAACAAGCTCATGTAGAGCGCTTTGAAACGGTCCGAGCGCTTCATGCATGTCGGCTGGACGACACCCAATCCGTTTCATCTTATGTCCATAAGATGAAAAGCCTAATTGATCGAGCGAACCGTCTAAATTGCAACGTGTCTAATGAATTAGCCACGGACCTTATCCTTAACTCATTGTCAAAGAGGTTTGACACATTCGTGTTAAATTATAACATGAATGGATGGGATAAGAGCATTGGCGAATTACATGCCATTCTTAAGACGGCCGAAGCGAGCATGGGTAAAAGGGCTTCACCCATGTTTATGATCAATGAAGGTGGGTCCAAAAATAATAACACTTCTAAGCCGAAGGCGGCTAAGAGGAAAGGACCCGCCTACCAAGGCAAGGGCAAGGGAAAGGGGAAGATGGTTACCCTAACCAACTATAACAAGAAGCAAAAGGTTATCGGTAAAGCTAACCCCAAGGAAGATCCGTGCTTTGGTTGTGGTGAAATGGGTAACTGGAAATGCAACTGCCCGGTCTACCTAAAGGAGTTGAAAGAAAAGAGGGATGCAGGGCAAACCTCAGGTAATGTATATATGGTATACATTGAGCTTAGTATTACTTCTTCTAATACATGGGTATTGGACACAGGATGTGGAACTCATATTTTCAATTCTTTGCAGGGGTTCAAAAGAAGTGATCAAGAAGCGGGAACAACAAGTCTCTTTATGGGAAATGGAGCAAGGGTAGTGAAAGCTCAAGGAGACTTTGTTTTAAAGCTACCAAGTGGTTTGGAGCTTATTTTGAAAAATGTTTTGTATGCACCCGATTTAACTCGAAACATTATTTCTGTATCCCGTTTGAAACAATATGGTTTTAATCTTAATTTCATTAATGATGATATCCATGTTTCTTTAGATAATGTGTTCTATTTTAAGGCTTCGCCTTCAAATGGTATTTATGAATTGGTCCATGATGACACATCATACAATAGCTCAATATACCATGCAAACACCAAGAAGCTCAAAAGAGATTTGAGTGATTCCTACTTATGGCATTTTCGCCTTGGTCACATAAACAAGAACCAAATTCATACACTTCAAAAGAATGGACTTTTGAAATCAAATGAACTAGACTCGTTTGATGTATGTGAATCTTGTTTATAAGGCAAAATGACTAAATCACCATTCAAAGGGACCTATGAAAGGGCTAAAGACTTATTGGGATTAATACATTCGGATGTATATGGACCCTTTAAGCCCATAACTAGGAATGGTGAAAGATACTTCGTTACTTTCATTGATGACTTCAGTCATTTCGGATATGTCTACTTATTAAGACACAAGGACGAAACTTTTGAAGCATTCAAAGAATATCAAAATGAAGCAAAAAATCAACTCAATAAGACAATTAAGGTACTTCGTACCGATAGAGGAGGTGAATACCTAAGCGATGCCTTCCAAAGTCATCTTAAAGGTTGTGGGATTATCTCACAACTTACTCCTCCTGGAACACCCCAACTTAATGGAGTTTTCGAAAGGAGGAACCGAACCCTAATGGATATGGTTCGATCTATGATGGCTATAAGCTCGTTACCTCTATCATTTTGGGGTTATTGTCTTTGCTCCGCGGCTCGTATTTTAAATATGGCCCCAACCAAGAAAGTGGAACGAACTCCTCATGAGATGTGGTTTGGAAAACCTCCATCTCTGTCATACTTAAAGGTATGGGGATGTGAAGCTTATCCTAAGCGTTACGTCCCTAATAAGTTAAATGCTCGATCCACGAAGTGTATCTTCATAGGATATCCCAAGGATAATATGGGATATTATTTCTATGATCCTTCCGAGCAGAATGTATTTGTTGCTCGAAAGGCAGAATTCCATGAAACTAAGTTCTTAATGGAAGGCGAAAGTGAAAGGAAAATAAATCTTGAAGAAATTCAAGATCAAGTAGATGATACACAATTGGTTGACACTAGCACTCAACATGAAAATGTTGAGAATGATCAAATGGATGATCAAAATACACAAGACGTTCGCAGATCTGGTAGGATTAGTAATCCTCCTGAGAGATATGGGTTTCTCATGGATGGTTGCTATGTGGTTGATTTGGATGAACCAACAAACTACCAAGATGCTTTATCAAAGATTGATAAGGATAAATGGCAGGAAGCCATGAACGCTGAGATGCAATCCATGTATCACAACCAAGTTTGGGAACTTGTTGCATAACCTACTGGCTCAAGGCTAGTTGATTGTAAAAGGATTTTCAAAATGAAAACCGACATACATGGAAACTTGGATACATGTAAAGCTAGACTTGTAGCAAAAGGTTTCACTTAAACTCAAGGGGTTGACTATGATGAAACCTTTTCGCCTGTGGCAATGCTAAAGTCTATTAGGATATTATTTGCCATTGCTGCTCACTATGATTATGAAATATGGCAAATGGATGTCAAGACCGCTTTCCTAAATGGATATCTTGTGGAAGATGTCTATATGGTTCAGCCTGAAGGTTTTGTTTATCCGAAATATCATAAAAAGGTATGCAAGTTAAAGAAGTCAATCTACGGATTGAAACAAGCATCTAGAATGTGGAATCATAACTTTAATGAGGAAGCCGAGAAATTTGGCTTCATTAAAAATGGTGATGAAGCTTGTGTATATAAGAAAGCTAGTGGGAGTACTATCATGTTCCTTGTACTATATGTGGATGATATATTGTTATTTGGAAATGATATTCCGGAAATGCAAGGAGTTAAAACTTGGCTAAGCAAATGCTTCTCCATTAAGGATCTTGGAGAAGCATAATACGTTTTGGGGATTGGGATCTACAGGAATAGATCCAAGAAACTGATAGGTTTGAATCAAAGTGCATACATTGAAAAGGTCTTGAAAAGGTTCAAGATGGAGAACTCTAAGAGTGGTTTTGTACCTATTCAAAGATGAACGCCTCTCAGTTCATCTCAGTGCCCTACCACGAAAGATGAACAAGAGAGAATGAAAAGAGAATGAAAAGAGTCTCTTATGCATCTGCTATTGGGTCAATCATGTATGCAATGATATGCACTAGACCGGATGTGTCATGCGCCCTAAGCTTGACAAGTAGATACCAGAATAACCCAGGAAACAATCATTGGATTGCGGTTAAAAGTATATTGAAATACCTTAGGAGAACTAAGGATATGTTTCTAATATATTGATCTGGTGAGGAGGAACTTGCTGTAAAGGGTTACGTGGACGCGATTTTCCAAACTGATCGAGATGATTCTCGATCACAGTCCGGTTATGTCTTCACGTTAAATGGAGGTGCGGTCTCTTGGAAGAGTTCAAAACAGGATGTTGTTGCATTATCCACTACAGAGTCGGAGTACATTGCCGCATCATTGGCAGCTCAGGAAGCTGCATGGATGAAGAAATTCATCGACGACTTAGGAGTAGTCCCTTCCATTCAGGACCCTCTTGAGATCTTTTGTGACAATGAGGGTGCGATTGCTCAAATCAAGGAACCTCGTGCTCACCAAAAGACATGTCACATTGAGCGGAGATTCAACTACATAAGGGATGAAGTTGAAAAGGGAAAGATATGTATTCACAAAGTTCACACAGATCTTAATATAGGGGATCCTTTCACGAAGCTCTTACATGGTGCAAAACATGCAGGACATGTTTGTGCATTAGGGCTTCGATATTCTAGTGATTGGTCATGATCTATTTTAAGTATTGTAAAGGAACGAAATTGTTCAAACTCGTTAATATAATTATGGTATTAATTTATTTTGAGTCATGTTCCTATTTTGCATATTTTATCCATGAATAAGTAATTATTCTAAATTCTGTAGTCGATCACATTCGTGGGAACAAGTGTGAGGTTTAGACTATTATGAAATTAGATTGGTATACATTCACGGACTGAATGTGGGGCAAGGTTACTACCAAGGTTCATAGATATTTGTGGGATGCAAATATTGGAAGACCCGCCCTCAAGATTTGCTAAATGGAGCCTTTGTGGTTGATCACATGTAATCTTGAGTAAAGGCGAATATCATTGTATCCTCTGACCTGAGGTACATATTGGGTTCAGATATTTACCAAAGTATTGTGCCTTGATTCTTTCCTTCGCTATTCTGAAATATGGTAGTTCATAAGGAAGAGCTCAGGTACAATGCAAGGTACATGTTTAGGACGTATGTAATCAAGATAGAATTTGTCCCTCTTATTCATTGAGTGTCAGATGTCTAAGGCCTGATAAAGTTAAATCTAGAAGAGAGAGATCACTCCGTGTCTCTTGGATTTATCATGACATCTAGGACAAAAGGATGTAATGAAAGATTCACCTATTCATATTCGAGATGGGAACTCGAAAAGGATGATGTTATTGAATGGCACAAAGTCATAACATATTGGGGGTGATGGACTGTCGTTAGGTGGTATCCATCACTTGCATTAATTTCTTATGTTTCTCGTGCAAGTGGGAGATTGAAGGTATTTCGTATGCCCGAGAGACATATTAAATTAACGTGACCACTATGTTATGATCCAAGTCGATTCATACCCAATAACAAGCTTACCAACACTTTATATGTATTTATTTTAATGGTTGGATTGTTAAATGAATACGCGACACTTGAACTTTAGAAAATCGGTTTTCTAAATTATAATCACTTGAGATAAATTATTTGGATAATTTATATGTGATGTGGATTTAATTATTTATAGGTTTAAATAATTATGTTGTGTTATATTTTATAAAATGGTTTATAAAATTATTGCAAGTAAAAAATACATGTGTATTTTATACAAGTTTTATAAACCTATTACAAGTTTTATAAAATAAAGTCTTGTTATAAAATAAAGGATGATGGGCAGTTTTGTAGGCTCCAATAAAGACCATGACATGTATTATTCTTGTTGCTTTCAAGAACACACTTCCACATAATGCATGCTTATATCATATACCAAGTTTTGACTCAAAATATACAACTTGGAAGTTCAAAATCTGCCTCCCTTTTTGCTGCTGCATTTCACGAGCTGTATAAGGCAGAAAAGAGGCTCTTTTGTTGAAATTACAAGTTTATTTTTCAAGTGTTAATAAATCCTAACCATAATAATAGGTGTTGGTATCAAGTTTGGGGTATTATCTCTTGAGGTCTCATCATTTTGAGGCTTGCATTCATCATCATCTTCTTCAAGCTGCTGGCTGATTTCTTGGGTGCAAAAAGAGTGGGTTTCAAGCTTAGTTAACTAGCTCATTAAGGTTCTAAGGTCTAACCAAGTCAAGGGTGTGTTGGTGCATTATTTCATCATCTTCATCATCATCTTGCTTGTTGATAACAACCCTCAACTAGCTTGACGAGGTATACATCTTCTCTACTTGTTTCATATGTAAGCATAATTTCATGACTTGATACATATATGGAATTCAATTTAAATGGTTACACATATAAACATGTTTTCTTAATAATCATGCTTCCGCTTGTTTTAACTCTACATGAATGGGTATTATGAACTTGTTGATATGTTGAATTCCATCACATAATAGTCCATCGGTCATAATTATAAAGTGTGAAAGTCTTCGTCAAATTATCCTTATACCCGAAGTCAAATATTCCAACTAATTGGGGACTTAAACTGTAACAAGGTCTTAATACTTTGTTTAATGAATACACCAGGTTATCGACTGCGTGTAATCCAAGGTTTTAATACTTTGTTAACAATTACACCAATTACTCTTGAATGTAATCCACCCCTATTTTAATGAGTCCAGTGACTATTAATTCATCCCCGTGTCTGGTCAAATGAATAATTATTAGTATTTATAAATATCCCGCCCACCGTACCCAGTCAAGCGTATGTGGTTATATATAAATACGTCAAATTATAAATCTCTATATTAAATCAACGAGATATCATTTAATTAATATAAAGCCCATTAATAGCCCATTGTCCAATTTCCACAAGTGTCGGTCTTTTGTCCAAACCCTAATTATGGTCCAAAGCCCAATAACCCAGTCTTAATATTTAGTCCAACATCATGATTACTTCGGATTAAATAAACATAATAATAACTTAGCTACAAGACATTAATTTAAAAGGTTGAACATAACTTACAATGAGTATTAATCGCGTAGTGTTACATGGACAGAGTTTCGACTTACAAACCTTAAAACATTCGCTAAAATAAACTTAATATTATTATTAACTTAAATTAAAATTAAAATTATATATATATATATATATATATATATATATATATATATATATATATATATATATATATATATATATATATATATATATATATCGTAGATAGAAAGAAGAAAAATGGGTGCGTTCATCGTCCGAATGCGTTGGCTTTTATAGGCCCATTTTGCACTGTGTAGCTCTGCGATCGCTATAGTTTTGTTCCTCACTGCTCCACAGTTACGGAGCTTTGGATTCCAGCTCACCAAATGAATTAAACGTGGGCTGCTGATTATTTTATAATATAATATATAATTAATTATATATTATATTATATTCTTGTGCATAGTTAACTTGTAATTTCAGGTCCGTTGAGTCGTACGTTGATAGTTGGTTCATGTCTCGGTTCCGAATTTTCGAACGCCTTTTTGTATAATTTAATATCTTGTACTTTGCTTTTTGCGGCTTGTACTCTTGTAATTTTTAGACGTTTCTCATCAATAATTTGAACCACCTGGATTGTACTTTGTACTTTTTAGCTTTTTGGTCATTTGCGGCTTCAAATCGTTGATTCTGTCTTTTGTCTTCACCTTTTATTATTTAAACGAATATCACTTGGAATTAGAACAATTGCAACTAAAAGCTTGTCTTTCTTGAAGGATAATGCTATGAAATATGTGTTCGTTTTTAGCATTTTCAATCTTTCCAAAATACATTCGACTCTTCATTGTTATTAGGTGAGTCGATGGGATTGGTACTGGAAGTAGACATCTATCACACATTAACTAACATATTAGTAATATACCACATAATATTTACATGTAAAAATATATAGTTTCCAACAAAGTGTTAAGCAATCGTTTTTCTAGAGTAAACACGGTCGAAGTCCAGACTCACTAATGCTTCCTAACAAACTCGGTTAGACACACTAATGCAAATTTCTGGTTCTCTAAGACCAACGCTCTGATACCAACTGAAATGTCCCGTTCATATAGATTATAAACGTTTCATATTAATTGGTTTTGTTGCGAGGTTTTGACCTCTATATGAGACGTTTTTCAAAGACTGCATTCGTTTTTAAAACAAACCATAACCTTTACTCTATCGATAAAAGTTTAATAGACATAACTTAGATTATCAAACAATGATAATCTAAACTACAACTTTTACACACGACCATTATATAATGGTTTACAATAATATTTTACAACAATTTATTTTTCGAATGCAGTTTTTAAACAATATCATACAAGCATGCTGACTCCAATTCTTGTCTTTAATTAGCATGCAACAGCAGAAGCTCTTAACAATCACCTGAGAATAAACATGTTTAAAACGTCAACAAAAAATGTTGGTGAGTTATAGGTTTAACCTATATATCAAATTGTAATATTAATAGACGACAAGATTTCATTTTTCATAATAAAGTGCAGGTCTGCTCACTGCTGTAAAATCCATTCATATGATGATCACCTGGTAACTGACATTAACAAAAATGCATCAAGCATATCCCCAAACATATAAACCTCGAAGTACTAAAGCAGTTCAAATTCTCTGACTGGGGCTTGTCAAGGCCCATAGATCTATCTTTAGGATTCGCATCAATTAGTGGACTGGTTCACTAATTCTTAGGTTACCAAGCTAGAACAAAAAGGGATACGCGGTATAACAAATCAATCATAGAATTTAGTTCAAGTACTTGTGTCTATTTTGTAAAATACTTTCATAACTGCATGTATTCTCATCCTGAAATATTAGATAGTAAAAATGGGACTATAACTCACTTTCACAGATTTCACTTCGTCGGAAAATAACACTTGGCCACTGGTCGATTCACGAACCTATAACAAATATATACATATATCAAAGTATGATAGAAATATATTCATATCATATTTTATTACGTTTTAACGATTTAAGTTGTTAAGTTAGCAGTCCAACGTTAGTAGTCCACAATTAGTAGTCCACAGTTAGTAATACATAAATCAATATATTTTCTCGAATCAATCCACGACCCTGTGTATACATATCTTAGACTCGATCACAACTCAATGTATATATATTATTTTAGAATCAACCTCGACCCTTTATATGTTAACTCGAGCATTACCGCGATATAGAGTGACTTACGATTATTCCAAATAATATATATATATGACGTCGATATGATATGTCAAAACATTGTATACGTGTCTATGGTCTATCAAGACATGTATAATACAAGAAAGCTAGTTAAGATATAGTTAGTATGGATTTGTTACAAAATTTCACGTAGCTAAAATAAGCAAATTTATCCAATTTTGTTTTACCCATAATTTCTTCGTTAAAAATCCGTTTTGAGTGAATCCGATTGCTATGGTTTTGTATTGAACTTAAATTTATGAAAATAAACAGAAAAATTGATGGTTTATAGTCGGAGTTACAGGTTACAAGTCGTTTTTGTAAGAGGTACTCATTTCAGTCGAAAGAACGACATCTTGATGACCATTTTGAAAAACATACTTCCGCTTTGAGTTTAACCATGATTTTTGGATATAGTTTCATGTTCATAAGAAATATTATTTTCCCAAAATAAAAACTTTTAAATCAAAGTTTATCATAGTTTTTAATTATCTAACCCAAAACAGCCCTCGGTTTTACTACGATGGCGTATGTCCGGTTTTACGGTGTTCTTCGTGTTTCCAGGTTTTACATCATTAAGTTAGCATATTATATAGATATAAAACATGTGTTTAGTTAATTTTAAAAGTTAAATTAGAAGGATTAACTTTGTTTGCGAACAAATTTAGAATTAACTAAACTATGTTCTAGTGATTACAAGTTATATTCTTCGAATAAGATAGTTATATATATATATATATATGAATTGAATGATGTTATGAACATCATCACTACCTCAAGTATAGTAGGTAAACCTACTGGAAATGATAAGAAATGATCTAGAGCTTCAAAGGATCTTGGATGGCTTGAAAGTTCTTGAAGTGGAATCATGACACAAAAATAAGTTGAAGTAAGATTTCTACTCGAATTAAGATTGTTATACTTATAGAAATTGAATCAAAGTTTGAATATGAGTACTACTTTGAATTAGAGAGATAACCTACTGTAAATAGCAAAGGTTTCTTGATCTTGGATGATTACTTGGAATGGATTAGAAAGCTTGGAAGTAAACTAGTAAACTTGAAAGGGTTTTCGAAGTGTTCTTGAGTAGTTGTTTTTATGATGATTATAGATAATAACCAAAACTTGTATTTGATGATTTCTTGCTGGAAAAATAGTAGTTTAGACGTTCATGGAAGAGTGTGTGTGTTTTGAGAGAGAATTGGAAAGAAAATTAGAATGAAATGGAGTGAATGATGAGTGGTAAGTGGTGAGTGGTGAGTGGGGTTAAAAGGAGTTCTAGTTAGTTGACTAGTTCATAGTAGAAGTTAAACTTGATTAGAATCAAGAGTGGAATCACATGCTAGTTCCTATTGGTATATACCCATAGTAAGTACGTCTAGAAGCTGTGTATAATACGAGTACGAATACTGAATGAGTACGAGTAGAATTGTTGATGAAAATGAATGGAAATGTAATTGTAACCATTTTTGTTAAGTATAAGTGTTTTGATATATGTCTTGAAGTCTTCCAAAAGTATATTAATACATCTTAATACACTATATGTATATACATTTTAACTGAGTCGTTAAGTCATCGTTAGTCGTTACATGTATGTGTTGTTTCGAAGCCTATAAGTTAACGATCTTGTTAAATGTAATTAATCCATTGTTTTTGTACTTAATGAGATGTTAAATTGTTATGTTAACATAATAAAATGGTGTATTAATATATCTTAATATCATTTTAACATATATATATATATATATATATATGTTAAAATGATATTACAACGATAATTGTTACATATATATATTGTTTCGAAATCTTTAAGTTAGTAGTCTCATCTTATGCATATAAATCTTTGTTAATATATTTTGTGAGTACTTACTTATCCTAATATCATGTTAAATATATATATATATATATATATATATATATATATATATATATATATATATATATATATATATATATATATATATATATATATATATATATATATATATATATATATATATATATATTTAACATGATATCCATATATATATCATCATGTCATTTTTACAAGTTTTAACGTTCGTGAATCACCGGTCAATTTAGGTGGTCAATTGTCTACATAAAACTCATTTCAATTAATCAAGTCTTAACAAGTTTGATTGCTTAACATGTTGGGAACATTTTGTGACAACCCGAAAATTTCCAACCAAATTTAAACTTTATCTTTTTATTATTCCGACACGATAAGCAAAGTTTGTTAAGTTAAATCTCAAGAATTTTAAACTGTGTTCATACATTCATTATAATCTCGACCAAATTCCGACGATTCACGACCCGTTATATATAAATAGATATGTATATATATGTAACATCCCAAATTAATTAAGGTATTATTTTATATAATTTAATTATCAAGTATTTGGATGGTATGATTTAAATTAAATAAATGGCAATAGTTAATGTTGTTAGTTAAGTTGAAAAAGGACTAGTGATGCAAAGTTAATTTAAGGACCTCTCTTATTATGATTTTGGTGGAGAGGGTAGAAACTGCAATTGAGGCAAAGTTGTTTTAATAAAAGAGTAAAACACTGATAAATCATTATCAGTTGTAAAAAAAATAGCAGAGAGTGTATCCTTGTATGTGTGTGTGTCGACATTTACAAGAGGAAGAAGAAGAAGCTTCAATTGAAAGGATTTTGTTCATGCAATTGAAAAATTGTGTAATCTAGTGTGCTCTAATCACTCTAGCAAGCTTTAAATCCCTAAAGACAAGGTATGAATGTTTATGTCTAAGTATTACTATTATTGGGTGTTTGTGATGAGTCTTAAGCTTAAAAGTTATTGTATGTTGAAAATGTGCACACTTGAATGCTTTAAAACGAATTTGTTAATGATTTTGGAAGTTTGTTCATGTATGAACTTACATTTTGAGTGTATGGTATATATATATATATATATATATATATATATATATATATATATATATATATATATATATATATATATATATATATATATATATATATATATATATATATATATATATATATATATATATGAATGTGGTGAAATTGGTGATGTTCTAGCTTAGAATCAAGTTATGCACACTAGGTGTTTGATGAAATGTCTCAATGAAATGTTTATGTGTTTTAGTTGAAAGTTATGAAGAAGGAAGTCTATACATGAATTGTTGTTATTGTTGTAAGTAATGGAATTTCAACAATTGATGATTTAGGGTTGCTAGTAATAGAAATGGGTTTATGCACATTTGATGTTTAATAGAATATTTGAAAGAATTGCATGTTATGATTATAAGAGATGAACTAGAGAATTGTGTGATTAAGGAAATGATGTTGGCATGATAAGGGGGTTATATTGGAAAAGATGAGATTAAAATGCTATGTATGTAAGTGTTTGTGTGTATATTGGAGTAAATAGGGGGTTAAGTCAATGTATAAGTGTATGAATGTGTTGAAAGTTTGTGAAAGTTGTAATTTTGTTGAATTATGATATTGATGAAATTAGCTCATGTACAGGTGCTAATCAAGGCCAAGGAGCTTCAAGTAACTAAGGAATTGCGTTTAATCAAGGTGAGTTTATAGGGGGTAAAATGGGCGGGTCAAGAGTGGCTTAGTGTTCTCTGATTGCATCCGTGCAAGAGAGTAACGACTAAGTGCACTAGTTGAGTAGCTTAGATAGATTATTAGGTTCGCCTAATAATTGTATCTATGGTTGATGTTTAGCTTAGGCAAGATTATTACATTGATAGTAATCTTGTCTATGGTATGGTTTAGCTTAGACACTTTGGGGGTCTATGTGCATATGTATGATTGAAATGTGATTAAGTAGCTTAGGCATAAGAGTATGCCTATGGTTAGCTTAGACATGATTACTAGGGTCGGCCTAGTAAGTTATGTCTATGGTAAGTAAGAGTCGGATCCGAAAGTAAGTAAGCAACCGTTAGGTTGAAAGACAAGTAATGTGATGGTTTTGCCCAATGTATTATGCTATATTATTCGCCTATAACTCACTAAGTGTAAAAGCTTACCCCCGTGTTGTTTTATGTTTTTAGGAACGAAAGGTCATCGAGAAGGTAAAGAACCCATTTGAGGGTAGCGGAGCATTGGCATTAGAGTAAGTGGTAATGCAAGTCTCTTTTTGAATCAAGCTCTATTGGTACCACTTATCAACGCCAAGTTTTATGTATTTGATGTTTATGCTTCCGTCAGGTTTTGGGACCAAACGATGTATTTGAAATGTGTAAACGCGTTATCTTGACTTAAAGGATGTTCGTAGTGTCAAATGATGTTAGAAAATGGTTTCATCAAGTTTACATACGCTTTATGACGATTTGATGTATTTTGAGTCAATGAATTGGTAAAATGTGGTTTTAGTTTTAAGTTGCAGGTTTGTACCAGTTCGAGTGTTATGTCGCGCCGCGACAATTCGTGTCGCGCCGCGGCATAAAGCGTGTCTTGGTAATAGAAAGGCTAGTAAACATGAGATAAAATCCTTTTATATGTCGCGCCGCGACAGTAGGAGCCGCACCGCGGCAAATGCCTTGACCTGGGCAGACACCTATTTTAAAAAAAAAATTCTTTCATTCAAATGGCATTAAAAGTTGGTATCAGAGCTGTGGTTTAAGGGACTTAGATAACCCACGATAGGGATTATCTAGGCTTAAACCATTGTTGTTAAAGGATAAGCGGTTTAGGACTTTCAGTCAGGAATGTTAAGGTTGAATGATTGTGCCATGCTCCTTAGGATGAAGTTGTTGACGAGACCTATAGTGTAGTATTTAGGTTGTGGATGATTTGAACGAAGAGTCTAATACTCATTAGCCATGGGTCATGATAAACTAAGTGCGTAATAAGATGGGGTAATGACAACTGGCCATTGCCATTACTTCATTTTAGTATGCACGAACGTCTACTATGGTCATGATGAAATGAGTTAAGAATTCCTTCGGTTTTCTTGGTTATGGTAAGTGATGATGCAGGTATTTGAACTAATGAGTTGGTGTTTTGTTTCAGAATGGCTATCGTATCCCCAAACAGAGGTAATGATGAGGACGATGAGTACGTCCACACCCCGTCAATGGAGTCTATAGAAGGCTCACAAAATGAATCCGATGAGGTTATTATGGCAAACGATATTTCGGGACAAATAGGACAAGCTTTGATACGATACACCCCAACCCTTTTAGAGAAGATTAAGACATTGATTAATGATCAATTGGACGAAAAGTTAAAGACTCTTATGACTAATAATCCTGCTTTAAGAGGAGAAGGGGGAAGTGGGGTAAGACAGGAAGAAGTAGAAGTCCCGAGAAGAAAAGATGATCGTTTTGAGTACAAAAATTTTGCAAATTGTCATCCACCGGAGTTTCATGGTAAGGTTGATCCGATTGTTAGTCAAAGGTGGGTTGATGAGATAGAAGAAACTTTTATGTTATGTGAATGTCCCGAACACTTAAAGGTAATTTACGGGGCTCATCAAATGAAAGGAAGTGGTTTTGAATGGTGGAATTTCATAGTTAAGTCACATGGGCGAGATGTGGCAACAAGTTTTTCGTGGGATAAGTTTCGTGAAATGTTTATGACTCAATTTGCTCCACCCGCCGAAGTTAGTAGGTTGAAATCCGAATTCATGAATATCGAGCATGGAAGTAAATCGGTGACCGAGTTTAATGCCAAGTTTAATGATAAGTCTCGTTTTTGCCCGGACTTTGTGTCAAGTCCTAAGTTGATGATGGATCACTATCACGAGAAGTTAAACCCCAAAATAAGTGAGTTTATCAATAAGGGCACGTATAAGACCTTAGCCGAAATGATGAATAGGGCTCTTGTGAGAGAACATGAACTTAGGAAGAAAGCCGCGTTTAAGCGGAAGTTAGATCAAGATTCAAGGTCAACGCAAAGTATGAGCCTGAAGAAGGGTAAGTTTAATTCCGAATCTCCTCACAAATCAAAAGGGGGTTTCATGTCGGGAAAGGGTGGTGGTAAAGAAGTGAAGTCATGTAATAGGTGTGGTAAGAATCATGCGGGTGAGTGTAAAGCGGGTACTACCGACTGTTATTCATGTGGGAAGCCGGGTCATAGAGCCACCGAGTGTCCTAAGAAGGGAAAACAATGTTACTATTGTTTTGAAAAGGGTCATTTTCAAGCCGAGTGTCCGGAGTATAAGAAGGACTTGGCAAGTGGTAGTGTTAAGAAAGAAGTTAAAATGGAACCAAAGACTAGTGATAGCCGACCAAGAGCCCGAGCTCATCAGATTACCGTACTTGAAGCGAAGGAGTCCCAAAATGTGGTGTCAGGTACCTTTATTGTAAACTCTTTACCTGCGCATGTTTTGTTTGATTCCGGTGCTACGCGGTCGTTTGTTTTTTATTCTTTTTGTAAACATTTTGACATGACCCCAAGTATGTTAGAACATCCTTTAGAGGTTGAGATATCAGATAATAAAACAGTTATGGTGTATAGTATCATTAAGGGATGGGAAATTACTTTAGATGATGAGAAGTTTGTTATAGATTTAATACCCATGCATATGGGAGAATTTCAAGTAATTGTGAGTATGGATTGGCTAGATGACAATGAAGGGATAATTTTGTGTCGTAAGAAAATTGTGTTAGTTCAATCATCAAGTGGGAAAGTTATATGGATTTATGGGGAACGGGCTAGGCGTGCTATCCCTATATGCACGTATGCTAAAGATAAAAGATTTTTGTCTCATGGGTGTTGTGCGTTTTTGGCACATGTGGTAGATGATTCGAAGAAGGTTGTCGAAATAGGTGATGTACCGATAGTTAATGGGTTTCCGGATGTGTTTCCGAATGAGTTGCCCGGTGTACCTCCCGAACGAGAGGTAGAATTTAGAATAGATTTGATTTCCTGAGCCACGCCAATTGCCAAAGCACCTTATCGATTAGCTCTGTCAGATATGAGAGAAATGATGACTCAATTACAAGATTTGATAGATAAGGGTTTTATACATCCTAGTAGTTCACCTTGGGGAGCTCCGGTTTTGTTTGTGATAAAGAAGGATGGGATAATGAGAATGTGTATAGATTATCGTGAATTGAATAAGGTCACTATTAAGAATAAATATCCATTGCCGAGGATAGATGATTTATTTGATCAATTACAAGGTGCATGTTTCTTTTCAAAGATAGATCTAAGGTCGGGTTATCATCAATTAAAGGTGAGGGAAGAAGATATCCCTAAAACAGCCTTTCGTACGAGGTATGGTCATTATGAATTCGTGGTTATGCCTTTTGGGTTAACCAATGCTCCGGCCGTGTTTATGGATTTGATGAATAGGGTTTGTCGATCGATGCTCGATAGGTTTGTGATTGTATTCATTGATGATATTTTGGTGTATTCTAAAGGGGAAGAGGAGCATGCGGTGCATTTACGACAAGTATTAGAGGCTTTAAGAAGAGAGAGGTTGTTTGCTAAGTTCTCTAAATGCGAATTTTGGCTTCGTGAAGTTCAATTTTTGGGACATGTCATTAATAAGAAGGGTAATTGTGTTGATCCGACAAAGATTGAGGCGATAATGAGATGGGAACCACCTACGAATCCCACCGAAGTTAGGAGTTTTCTAGGTTTAGCGGGGTATTATTGACGGTTTATACAAGATTTTTCTAGGATAGCCACCCCACTCACAAAGTTGACCCGTAAAGATGTGCCATGGAGATGGGAAGAAAAGCAAGAACAAGCGTTTCAACTCCTTAAGGAGAAACTTGTTCAAGCTCCTATACTAATTTTACTGGAAGGGAATGAGAATATGACGGTTTATTGCGATGCTTCTAAGAAAGGTTTAGGGTGTGTGCTAATGCAAAATGGGAAAGTCATAGCTTATGCTTCTCGACAATTGAAAGAACATGAAAAACGTTATCCCACCCATGATTTAGAATTAACGGCCGTGGTTTTTGCCTTGAAAATTTGGCATCATTATCTTTATGGTGTTAGGTTCTCTATTTATACCGATCATAAGAACCTAAAGTATTTATTCGATTAAAGAGATTTAAATGATAGGCAAAGGAGAGGGCTCGACTTGGTGAAAGATTATGATTGTGAAATTTAGTATCACCCCGGGAAGGCTAATGTGGTGGCGGATGCTCTTAGTAGGAAGTCGATTCACCAACCGATTAAGATAACAAGTGTGGCTATGGTAATATCACCACAAATATTTGATAGTATCCGAGTAGCACATGATGAAGCATTATCACCCGAAAACGTGAGAAAAGAAAGGATCAAGGGGCAAGTTGGTGATTTTGTGGTAGATTCTCGTGGTCTAAGGCTTAGATATGGGAGAATTTGGGTACCCTTACAAAGTGGTGTTAGAAGTGAGCTCCTTGACTTAGCTCACAAATCTAAGTATTCAATTCACCCCGGTGCTACGAAAATGTATAGGGATCTAAGGAAAGACTATTGGTGGCCGGGAATGAAAAGAGATATAGTGAAGTATGTTCATAAATGTCTTACTTGTCTTCAAGTGAAAGCCGATCATCAAATGCCTTACGGTAAGTTGCAACCATTAGAAGTACCGGTTTGGAAATGGGAACACATTACAATGGATTTAGTGACTAAGTTGCCTAAGACCCCTCGACAACACGACGCCATCTGGGTTATTGTTGATAGATTGACTAAGAGCGCGCTATTTTTGGCAATAAGAGAAGCCTCATCATCGGAAGTAATGTCTAAGTTATATATGAAGGAGGTTGTTACAAGGCATGGAGTGCTGGTTTCCATTGTTTCGGACCGTGACACTAGATTTACCTCACGATATTGGAGAAAGTTTCAAGAAGAGATGGGTACTAAGTTGCATGTGAGTACAGCGTTCCACCCACAAACAGATGGTCAAAGTGAGCGAACTATCCAAACTCTTGAGAATATGTTAAGGGCGTGTGTCATCGATTTTGGTGGTAGTTGGGATGCTCACCTACCTTTAGTTGAATTTTCGTATAATAAAAGTTATCACTCTACCGTCGGAATGGCGCCTTATGAGATGTTTTACGGAAGGAGGTGTAGAACCCCAATATGTTGGGGTGAAGTGGGTCAAAGGGAATTAGGAAGCACGGAAATAGTACAACAAACAACCGAAATGATAGATCAAATTCGTGAAAGAATAAAGGCGGCACAAGATCGACAAAAGTCTTATGTAGATAAAAGGAGGAAGCCGATAGAATTTCAAGTTGGTGATAAGGTAATGTTAAAAGTTTCCCATGGAAGGGTATTATTCGTTTTAGAAAAAGAGGAAAATTGGGTCCAAGGTTTATGGGACCATTTCAGATATTGGCAAGGGTCGGAAAGGTAGCATATCGTTTGGCCTTGCCCGAGGAATTGAGTAATATTCACGACACGTTTCACGTGTCGCAATTGAGGAAGTGTTTGGCGGATGAATCAACTTATGTTCCATTGAGTGAGATTGAGGTTGATGATAAGTTAAGATATGCGGAAAAACCAATAAAGATTTTGGATCATAAGGTGAAGTAATTAAGAAATAAGTCGGTTATGTTATTGAAAGTGTTATGGCAATTTAGAAAAGGCTCTGAATATATGTGGGAACCCGAAGAATGGCTTATGAAGTATTATCCATCATGGCATCAAGAATGGTTCGCGAGGACGCGAACAATCCAAGGGGGGGAGAGTTGTAACATCCCAAATTAATTAAGGTATTATTTTATATAATTTAATTATCAAGTATTTGGATGGTATAATTTAAATTAAATAAATGGCAATAGTTAATGTTGTTAGTTAAGTTGAAAAAGGACTAGTGATGCAAAGTTAATTTAAGGACCTCTCTTATTATGATTTTGGTGGGGAGGACAGAAAGTGCAATTGAGGCAAAGTTGTTTTAATAAAAGAGTAAAACACTGATAAATCATTATCAGTTTAAAAAAAATAGCAGAGAGTGTATCCTTGTGTGTGTGTGTCGACATTTACAAGAGGAAGAAGAAGAAGCTTCAATTGAAAGGATTTTGTTCATGCAATTGAAAAATTGTGTAATCTAGTGTGCTCTAATCACTCTAGCAAGCTTTAAATCTTCAATCTCTTCTTCTTTATGCACAATTAAGGTTCTTGAATCCCTAAAGACAAGGTATGAATTTTTATGTCTAAGTATTACTATTATTGGGTGTTTGTGATGAGTCTTAAGCTTAAAAGTTGTTGTATGTTGAAAATGTGCACACTTGAATGCTTTAAAATGAATTTGTTAATGATTTTGGAAGTTTCTTCATGTATGAACTTAAATTTTGAGTGTATGGTATGAATGTGGTGAAATTGGTGATGTTCTAGCTTAGAATCAAGTTATGCACACTAGGTGTTTGATGAAATGTCTCAATGAAATGTTTATGTGTTTTAGTTGAAACATATGAAGAAAGAAGTCTATACATGAATTGTTGTTATTGTTGTAAGTAATGGAATTTGAACAATTGATGATTTAGGATTGCTAGTAATAGAAATGGGTTTATGCACATTTGATGTTTAATAGAATATTTGAAAGAATTCCATGTTATGATTATAAGAGATGAACTAGAGAATTGTGTGATTAAGGAAATGATGTTGGCATGATAATGTGGTTATATTGGAAAAGATGAGATTAAAATGATATGTATGTAAGTGTTTGTGTGTATATTGGAGTAAATAGGGGGTTAAGTCAATGTATAAGTGTATGAATGTGTTGAAAGTTTGTGAAAGTTGTAATTTTGTTGAATTATGATATTGATGAAATTAGCTCATGTACAGGTGCTAATCAAGGCCAAGGAGCTTCAAGTAACTAAGGAATTGCGTTTAATCAAGGTGAGTTTATAGGGGGTAAAATGGGTGGGTCAAGAGTGGCTTAGTGTTCTCTGATTGCATCCGTGCAAGAGAGTAACGACTAAGTGCACTAGTTGAGTAGCTTAGATAGATTATTAGGTTCGCCTAATAATTGTATCTATGGTTGATGTTTAGCTTAGGCAAGATTATTACATTGATAGTAATCTTGTCTATAGTATGGTTTAGCTTAGACACTTTGGGGGTCTATGTGCATATGTATGATTGAAATGTGATTAAGTAGCTTAGGCATAAGAGTATGCCTATGGTTAGCTTAGACATGATTACTAGGGTCGGCCTAGTAAGTTATGTTTATGGTAAGTAAGAGTCGGATCCGAAAGTAAGTAAGCAACCGTTAGGTTGAAAGACAAGTAATGTGATGGTTTTGCCCAATGTATTATGCTATATTATTCGCCTATAACTCACTAAGTGTAAAAGCTTACCCCCGTGTTGTTTTATGTTTTTAGGAACGAAAGGTCATCGAGAAGGTAAAGAACCCATTTGAGGGTAGCGGAGCATTGGCATTAGAGTAAGTGGTAATGCAAGTCTCTTTTTGAATCAAGCTCTATTGGTACCGCTTATCAACGCCAAGTTTTATGTATTTGATGTTTATGATTCCGCCAGGTTTTGGGACCAAACGATGTATTTGAAATGTGTAAACGCGTTATCTTGACTTAAAGGATGTTCGTAGTGTCAAATGATGTTAGAAACTGGTTTCATCAAGTTTACATACGCTTTATGACGATTTGATGTATTTTGAGTCAATGAATTGGTAAAATGTGGTTTTAGTTTTAAGTTACAGGTTTGTACCAGTTCGAGTGTTATGTCGCGCCGCGACAATTCGTGTCGCGCCGCGGCATAAAGCGTGTTTTGGTAACAGAAAGGCTGGTAAACATGAGATAAAATCCTTTTATATGTCGCGCCGCGACAGTAGAAGCCGCGCCGCGGCAAATGCCTTGACCTGGGCAGACACCTATTTTAAAAAAAAAAAAAATTCTTTCGTTCAAATGGCGTTAAAAATATATATATGTATATATATATATATATATATATATATATATATATATATATATATATATATATATATATATTATAACTTGAGAATATTAATAAAGTATTAAACGTATAATACTTTACACGAACGTATTTGTTTCAATATGTTTATTGATGGAATTAGAAGATAATATCAAATGATTGATTTATCAGATACGTTGTGATATGATTACGGGTCCATGTTATGAGGTCCACTGTGATTTAAGAAATCTATTCTTTTTGACAACATTCGGAAAATGGTAAAGTGATTTATAAGTAAGAACGTGGAGTGTAAATAACTTAGATGTTGGATATCGACAAGTTAAGTAACTCGACATTTTTCATTAAGATGATTTCATACGTCTATTTAACCTTTGGACTTTATCCCATGCTTCACTAACAGACTGTAATTTAAAAACTTGAAAACTATTATGAATATATATGATTCTACTTTTCTAAAACGTTTTATGATATAACGATTTCCATTATTTTAACCTTTAAACAAAATGATTCTTAAATATATTTAGTTTTGGAAAACAAAATTATCATATTTATTTGATTTAGTTTCAAACGTACAAAAACGTTTTCAGTTTAAAAAGAACTTTATTATTAAAACGTATATAACTTTTATAAATATCTAGAACCACTTTTGACAACTCATTACTTAACCAGTATGATAAAGATAACGATATTTATATTTTATTTTATTAAATATATAACGATTTAAATTAATAATATATATATTTATACGCGTATTATACGTACATAGTTTTTTACTTTTACTATACTTAAACTTTACCTTTACTTTATTTTTACTTTATTTTTACTTTACTTTAACTTTAATAATTTACTTTAATAATTCATACTTTAATAATTCATACTTTAATAATTCACTTTAATAATTCATACTTTAATAATTCATACTTTAATAATTCACTTTAATAATTTAAAAATCTATTATAAATAGAATTCAATAGGTTTCATTATTTCATAGAAACTTGAAAAATATTTTCTCTAAACTCTCTCAATCGATTTACATATATATATTACGACGGAGTGCTGTCCGAGTGATTTCAAAATTGTTTTTCGAGCGGGATAGAGCTAAGAAAATTATGAGTTATAGCTATGGAGGTCATGGGTATGGTTCGGGAGTATTGCTCGTGAGTCAAACTAGTATTTATCATCCCCGTTGCGTCTACGTACTTTTTCTGCAATATTGAATCTCAATATTGATACGTGAGCCCTCATAACTTAACTTTTATATATTATTAGTGTATCCCTGACTAGTGCTCGAGTATATAGGATTATGCATGCTTATACGTTCGTTATTGTCGTTAGATAGGTTATGTCGAATCTTGAATTAAATACATATGCTATTAAGATAAGGTATATGATATGCATGTCGTTGGAAAGCTAGCGAAAAATTGAGAACTTTTCATTTAGATATCGAATGGTTTCGATGAACGGTTTAGAAGTTATAATCAATTGAATTTTTGTAAAAATGATTATTATTATCGTCGTTATTATCGTCGTTATAATCTAATTATTATTATTATTATTATTATTATTATTATTATTATTATTATTATTATTATTATTATTATTATTATTATTATCATTGTCGTTATTAATAAAAGATATTATTGTTATTTTTATTATTATTATTATCGTTATTATTGTTAAGGTTATTATTATTATTATTATTATTATTATTATTATTATTATTATCATTCAAATAGTTATTAGTATTATCATTAATATTATTATTATTAGTATTATTATAATTAAAACTAATATTAGTAACATCTAATTATTATGATTACTATTATTATTATTATTAATATGAACGCGATATAAAAGACGACTAAAAGCTATTAAACGAAGCAATTAGGAAATAATGAGTATGAGTATCATGATGAAATTAAGATATTGTAAGATATTGATGTAAAGGAAAAATATCGTTTTCATTATTTTACTATTATTGTTATTAAAAGTATTATTAATATTAAAACTATCATTTTTACTAAAATTATTATTTTTAATAAAAATATCATTGTTAATATGAAACATCATTATTATTATCATTTTAGTACTATTATTAATAAAAATTATCATTTTATCATTTTTAAAAAATATAATTATTGTTATTTTTATTAGTAGAATAATAATTATTATTACAAAATAGTACAACTTTTACTTATTATTATTATTATCAATATTATTTTATCAAATAAATATGTGATACAAAGATATTTTACTACGTATAATATAATTACATTTATGATACCTATCATATTATTTTTATGATATTAAATGAACTTTATAAATTTTAATACTTAAGATATATAAAAGTATATTTTTATTATATAAATTTTAATATAAAATTTTATTTATTAATAAAAGAACTATATTATTTACTTTAATAAAATCTGTTAAAAATATTTAAATATATAAAACGACTATATTTAAACTATATAATAATCATGTATAAATTTTGAAAGACATTTTGATCAATATGACTTTTGTTGACTTTTGCATATTTAGTCTCGAGCATTAGGATTGTGATACACTACGAATTGACCTAAATTGTTAGACAGATATTGATCAAACATATAACTATATATAAAATTAATATAGGTTCGTGAATCCAAGGCCAACCTTGCACTTGTTCAATGACGTCATATGTATTTTTACTACAAAATACAGTATTGTGAGTTTCATTTGCTCCCTTTTTAAATGCTTTTGCAATATATATTTTTAGGACTGAGAATACATGCGCTGCTTTTATAACTGTTTTACGAAATAGACCCTAGTACTTAAAACTACATTGTATGGTTAGATTATTAAACTGAATATTACCCCTTCAAGTCTGGTAACTTAAGAATTAGGGAAATGGCCCCTAATTGACGCGAATCCTAAAGATAGATCTATGGGCCTAACAAACCCCATTCTGGAATTTGGAATGCTTTAGTATTTCGATTTAAATGGTGATTGCGATTGCCAATATTATGGCATACTTGCGAGTATGTGGGGGATATTCTATATGCATTATGTTAATGTCAGTTACCAGGTGTTCATCATACGAATGAATTTTATACACTTGCGAGTGTAATGATATTTATGAGAAATGAGGATCTTGTGGTCTATTAAAATTATGGAATTGATGGATTATGATAAACTAATGAACTCACCAACCTTTTGGTTGACACTTTAAAGCATGTTTATTCTCAGGTATTAAAGAAATCTTCCGTTGTGCATTAGCTCATTTTAAGAATATTACTTGGAGTCATTCATGGCATATTTCGAAAGACGTTGCATTCGAGTCATTGAGTTCATCAAGATTATTATTATTAAGTCAGTTATAGTTGGATGTATTATGAAATGGTATGCATGCCATCAACTTTAGATGAAAAGAAAGTTTGTATCTTAAAAATAAATGCAATGTTTGTAAAATGTATCATATAGAGGTCAAATACCTCGCGATGTAATCAACTATTGTGAATCGTTTATAATGTATATGAACGGGTAATTTCACATTTAATCATGTAAATATAATTCTCATTTAATATATCATCATGGAAAAGTTCGGGTCACTACAAGTGATACATGCTTCCGCACACTATTTTGATACTTGCTTGGATGTCGAGTATACATGCATACATGGAGCGTCTTTTGATTTTACTTTAAATTATGTCGCATAGGTTTCATTTGTACTTTGAACGTTGTAACGTAACTAGTTGTTAAACTACTTTTGTAAACATTGAAACATCTTTACATTTGAAATGAATGCGACATATTTTGGTCAAACTTTGTTTTAAAGACTTATGACCACGTTACGGGACCTAAGTTGACGGTGCCGTCAATGACGATTTTTTTGGGTCGTCACACGTTAAATATGAATACGCAGGCTGAAAGCTCCCACCGCATCGCGCTGGCCGGTATAACGACCCTCATTTTTTCATTTATATTTTCTTCCGTATAATTTAAAATGCCAGAAAAAAAAGATTAAGTATTAATGAATGGTCGTTATATATATATACGAAACTAACAAACGTTAAACGGATAAATATTATTCAACAAAGTACATCTATAAGTTTATATTATATAACGAAACCTAAACTTATCAAGTAATTTATATAATGTATACTTAAAATAAATAAGTTTACAACATATAAATTCATATCAAGTAACATAAGTTTATTAGTTAAATTTATAAACTTTATACTTGACAAAGTTATATATACATATATATTTATATATAACTAAAAAGTATATACATATTTATAAGATGTAAAGTTTATGTAAATATGTTACCACTTACAAAAACTAATCTATACAATGATATCTTTTATAAAAATGAAGGTTATAGTCATTATAAAATATATATATATATATATATATATATATATATATATATATATATATATATGTATGTATGTATGTATATATATATATATATATATATATATATATAAAAGTTACTGTAGCGCCGAATAGTAAACAAAAAAAAATTTAATACTTTTTGCTTTTTATTTTTTTAATTTTATTCTAGATCTAGATCTAGCTTTATAAAAATAATTTTCTTTATTTAATACAAATTATGGGCTGATACAATTATTAATATTTTTATTTTTCTTTTCTTTTTCTTTTTATTTCTTTTATACATTTTTTTATACCAAGTTTTCACCTATAAATACTAGCCATTTCTTTCAAAATCCTTTACACCTCAAAAATTTATTCTCACTTGAAGATAATACTCTCAAACCTCTGCAAAAATTATTTTTGTAAGTTCTCTATATTATTTTTATAGTTTTTATTTAGTTTTTATCATATTTTTGTGCTAGTTTTATGTTAAATACCAAATAAATATGAAATTAATTATAATAAATAATGTAAATACATGATAATTAGTATTAAGTATCCTAATGACTATAAAAATTATTTTTATGAATTATACATTCGAATTTATATTTATTAAAAATCAAAAACTGACTTTTTTTATATTCGATATATATAGATAATGAAGAAATAAATAGTAAACAATTTTATATATTATGTTTTATAATTTTCGCTTGTTACTTAGGTCATAAAAGTAATTATAAAAATTTATGTTTGATTTATTTGTCATTTTAAATAATTTATTTGTATTTTCTTCTACTTTTGCTACAGTACCGAAAAATCTGTTTTAAAAAGAAAAATAGAATTTAATGATATAACACGTTTATGACTACAATAATCAATGGAAATTACTTAGGAACTAATAATAAAGTTATAAAAATTATTTTTAGAATTAATAATTATATATTTCTATTTAATTCCGAATTTAAACTAAAAACAATACAAAATTTGAATTAAATAGTTAAACTATTAATATAAATGTACAAATAATTTTTCTAAGCTTAATACACTATATTAGGCATACGAAAATTTTATATGAATTAATTGAGTTGATATAATAATTATTACTTTATAAACTTTGATTTATCTTGAACCAAAAAAGAAAGTAGAAATAAATACTTTTACACCATAAAAAAAATTTATAAATTTTTCCTAAGTTTATTTTGGTCAGTAGAACCTAATAAAAATATAAAATGTTTTGTTAAACTTGTTTATCTATTTATTTGTATTTTAGCTATAAAAAAAATTTAATATTTAATACATAAAACTTAATATTTATGTATAGAAAATTTTTATAATGTTTTATACATGTCACTTACTGTTATGAAATCAATAAAACACTTGTTAGCATTTTTAGATAATTATTGGTACTTATATTGACATAAAACTTAAAATTAAACTATACATATTTTAACATATAAGATAAATATATATATATATATATATATATATATATATATATATATATATATATATATATATATATATATATATATATATATATATATATATACATATTAACTTGATATTAATACATACCCATTCATAAAACACAATTTCTATGTATAACACTTGTTTACCTACTTAAATATATCCTACTTATTATTAGGATTTAAAAACCAAACAATCTTAATAACGATAATACAATCGAACTTAAGTAAATACTTATTGTATAAAGTATTTAAAGCGTTGTATTCCTATACGCACCTAAAAACGTATTGGAACGGTATATTAGATAGGTATAGATCTTGATCTTTCTCGAGTGGATGGACGCTCGAAAGTCTAGGCGGAGAGTTTGGATTACCGAGTTAAAGGATCCTGTGGCTCAGAAACCTATGACCTGAAAAGGCCATTTTAAATTAAAAGTGTTAGATTGGAAGCTTGTCTAGTATGAAAAGCCTTTCCAAAACGATAAACCTTCTTTAAACTTACTATAAAAGAAAATACTTACACTTATCATAATACGGGCAAAACATCTAAACTATTCTCAACTTATTCTTAGGTTGACTTATTCCGTGCTTCGATCATCCATACTTCCTCTTTAAGGATTACTTTATCTCATCGAATTACTAAGGTGACTTTCATAGCCCCACTCTTATTGCTATAGCACTTTTTATACTTACTGGGGTGAGACACATGCTGCTTTTATACTTTAAACAACTTAGACACAAGTACGAACCTAAACTGTACTATGACTAGCTTATGCTACTAAGACCCCACAGTGATATTTTTTAATTGCTTTCAGGATAATACATTCTTAATTATTGGGGGTAGGCCTATCGGGAGTAACGCCCCCGATACATTTGACCGCGATGTCTTTGTATTACTTAATAATTATTTAAACATGGTGATAAGGTACTGCCAACTTATCATCGGGGCAACAAAACAAACGTTTAGTCTAAAATATCACGAATCAATACTACTTTTGGATCTGCGTGATCTACTTTTATAACAAATCTTGTGGTCTAAAAACAAACGGTCAAACATATTTGTTAAACCTATGAATTTCACTCAACCTTTTTGGTTGACACTTTTAGCATGTTTGTCTCAGGTACTGAATGATCAGGACCTCTATATATACTGCTTATGTAATGACTTACTTGGCTAGGATCAAGACTTATCGCATATTTACTTTTCTGCATTTGAACAATTTATAATACTTGTAACGACATTATTAATTCTTCCGCTGCGTTTATTCAAATACAATTTGGTTTTATTCATATAGTTATTGTTCTCATTTTATAATATGTTGGTATGTATTATGATATTGAATCACATTTCACCCAGGCCCTAACTGGGGGTGTGATAGATTGGTATCAGAGCATAACCAGGCTGTTATAGAGAACCAGGATTGCATTTTATGTGTGCCTTATTTGTTAGCTAGGGTACCTTAGCGATCTAGGAAACTATAACATTTCCTGCCTTAGACTTTAAAACACTTAGGATTACCTTAGAATGTTAAAGCAAAGAGTTCAACCCTACCTCTCATTCTTTACAATCCTAGCTTACAAATCTAATCAAAATCTCTATCTTAATGTTAGGATGTCAAGCTATCATCAAATAAACAAAATGACTCTTTTCAAACCAGCTGAGGAAGATACTGAAGGATCTTCTACCGAAAAATCAGTTCGAAGCCTACTTTATAGTCCTCCTTCACCACCAATGAACTATAGCTCAAACACTCGTTACAACTCGCGTGGGTCTCCCGAATATTATCCAACCCAGAGAAATGAAAGCAAAGGAAAACATCCTACCAATTCTGCTAACTCTGACTCTCATCAACCGATGAATACTCCTGAATGGAATGCTCATCAAGACCTCCCTAACCATGACAATGACTCCTCAGATTATGAGCCTGAAGAAGAGCCTATTGAAGAATCATCTGAAAACTCATCTCGAAAGAGAAAACAACCCGAACCCGCCGCCACTAGAGAAGCCGGTCTATTATTTTGTAATAACATTGAGCACGTGATGATGAAGAGTAACCTCCTCAACCTTCAGCGAAGTTGTGATAAGAATAAAGAGTATAGTAGGCGCCATGTTGCTCGGATAGAAATGCGTCTAAACAACCTAGAAAAAGAAAACACAATCTTGAAAGAAATCATCAAAGAGTCCTTCGACTCTCTAACTGAAAAGCTAGAAAAACTTGTGAAAAATAACATGGACAAAGTGATGGAGACAGTAATGAAAGTGAAGACTGAGGAAGAACGGAATACCCGTTGGGGAAAGCAATCTCTTGCCTACCTCCAAGAACTAGTTGAGTCTAAGATGAAAATAGAGAAAAACCGAATCAATCATCAACTGGCTATCAAGGATTTCAACAACAACTTTGTCAACAGCCGCATCACTAACCTCTACGATAATTTTGAATACCTCCACGAGAAACAAAAGGGGAAAAATGAAAAGATAGAGAAATTTATGAAGGAAGCTGAGAACGAGAAAAAGAAGAACTAAAACCTATCTTTTGTTTTCCTATTTTCCATTTACCCATCCATGTAAAGGCTTATGCCTAAACTTTTTCCATTCCAAACTCGTGTAATAAATTCTTATATAATGCCTCGTTTCCAATAATGTTAAGTGTTTATTTAAGCATATTGTCTTATTCACCTATGTGTGTTGTGCAAACGTTATATATCATGATTGTAAACTTATAACACCTTGATTCTTCAACTAATAATGTATTTATGTATTGAAGATCAATGGCTCACTCAACTCGTGGCAACAACAACAACAATCTTATACCAAATGTCATTCTTTCTACTGAACAATTTCAATTGTTGCTAGCGGCCGCCCAAGGCAATAACAATAACAATCATAATGTTCCTTCTAAAACTTGCTCCTATAAAGATTTTAAGAACTGTAACCCACCCACTTTTAGTGGAAAAGAAGAAGCCGTAGAACTGGTCCGATGGTTTGAAAAGCTAGAATCAATCTTCCGTATCTGTAACTGTGGAGATAATGATCGAGTGAAGTTTTCCACAAGTTCACTCACTGGCAATGCTATGACATGGTGGACTGCTCATGCCAAATCTGTGGGAATAGATAATGCTAATGCTACCCCATGGGATGAACTCAAAGGCATGATGATCACTAAGTTTTGCCCAAGAAGTCAAGTCCAAAAGCTCGAGGCTGAGTACTAGGAACTCAGAGTTAAAGGAACTGATATCGAAAGCTATACCAATCGTTTTTTGGAGTTTTCTACCTTATGTCCCGAAATGTTCCCAACTGAAGCCCGCAGGATAGAGCGGTATATCGAGGGTCTACCCGAGGATGTTCAAGGGAATGTGATTTCTGCCGAGAAGGTTACTGTGGATGCTGTGATCCACATGGCACAGAGTTTAATGATGGCTAAACGTAGGAGAGCTTCGGTTAATAAACAAGTCGAAGTTAAAAACGGTGACAATAAGAGGAAATTTGAACCATCTCAGGGTTCAGCTCAAAATGTTAACAAGAAACCGGGAAATGGTACGAGACCCGGTTATCAGGGTACTACTCCGTTTTGTTCTAAATGTGAAAGGCATCATCCGGGAAAGTGCACTGCTGTGTGTACAATATGTAAGAAGATAGGCCATGCTGCAAAGACTTGTAGAACCCTACCTCAGAATAGAGCCATTGTTCCAGCTAGAGCTCCTCCAACATGCTATACTTGTGGTGAAAAGGGGCATATTAGCCCGAATTATCCAAAGAAGAAAGATACTCCAGCTACTGGAGCAAATGCTACTGCCAAAGGTCGTGCTTTTGTGATTACTGCTGCAGAAGCCAGTGATGAGGATGAGGACATTACCGGTACGTACCTCGTCAATAATTGTTATGCCACTATTTTATTTGATACGGGAGCCGATAAGAGTTATGTGTCAAATGAGTTTTGTACCCTTTTTACTGAAAAGCCCTAAACCCTACAAACCAGACGATTAGTAGAAGTGGCTAATGGGAAGTTAATGAAAGTTGATAAAATATATAAAAACTACAACCTAATTCTAGCCGATAAGGAATTCAAGATAGACCTTTTGCCGGTCGAGCTAGGTAGTTTCGATGTAGTGGTTGGAATGGATTGGTTAGGTCCATTGATAGCAGCCATCATGTGTTTCGATAAGACCGTTCAAATTCCGTTAGGAAGTGGAGAAACTCTTATTATCCAAGGCAAACGGAATTGTTCCAATCTTAATATCATATCATGTCTTAAAGCCCGTAAGTACCTTGTGAAAGGTTACTCCGCCATACTAGCTCACGTTAAAATGATCGAATTCGAAGAAACACGTATTGAAAATGTCCCGGTTGTTAAAGATTTTCCCGATGTGTTTCCCGAAGATCTCCCTGGTCTTCCACCGCCTCGTCAAGTTGAGTTTCAAATCGATTTATCTCCAGGTGCTGCACCCATTGCTAAAGCACCGTATCGTTTAGCACCTTCCGAAATGAAGGAACTTTCTAACCAACTCCAAGAACTTTTGGATCTAGGTTTTATTCGTCCAAGTTCGTCCCCGTGGGGAGCTCCTGTCTTATTTGTCAAAAAGAAGGATGGTACATTGAGAATGTGTATTGATTACCGAGAGCTCAACAAGCTTACCATAAAGAATCGTTACCCGTTACCTCGCATTGATGATCTATTCGACCAACTTCAAGGGTCAAGCGTTTATTCTAAGATTGATTTAAGATCCGGTTATCACCAGCTCAGAGTCAAGGAATCCGACATTCCTAAGACTGCATTCCGCACCCGATACGGACATTACGAATTCTGTGTTATGCCTTTCGGTTTAACCAATGCTCCAGCCATATTTATGGATCTTATGAACCGTGTTTGCAAGCCTTACCTTGATAAATTTGTTATTGTTTTCATCGACGACATCTTGATCTATTCTAAAAGCGAGAAAGAACATGAGCAACATTTACGATTGATTCTTGAACTCTTAAGAAAAGAACAACTCTACGCAAAATTTTCTAAGTGTGAGTTTTGGCTTAGAACCATACAATTCCTTAGACATGTTGTAGATAGTAACGGAATACATGTCGATCCCGCTAAAATCACCGCCGTTCAGAATTGGGAAGTGCCAAAGACGGTGAAGCATATTCGCCAATTTTTGGGACTTGCCGGTTACTACCGAAGATTTATTAAAGATTTTTCTCTTCTTGCAAAGCCTCTCACCAAGTTAACTCACAAAGGGAAGAAATTTAAGTGGTCTGATGAACAGGAATCTGCTTTCAAGATTTTGAAAGAGAAATTGACCACAGCCCCGATTCTATCTTTACCCGAAGGTTCAGATGACTTTGTTGTTTACTGCGATGCTTCGAAGCAAGGCTTTGGTTGTGTTTTAATGCAACGAGAAAAGGTTATCGCCTATGCATCTAGGCAGTTGAAGAAACATGAAGTAAACTATACCACACATGACCTTGAGTTAGGTGCCGTGGTATTTGCATTAAAGATATGGAGACATTATCCGTATGGTACTCACTTTATGGTGTACACTGACCATAAAAGTCTTCGACACATCTTTGATCAAAAACAGCTGAATATGAGGCAAAGCCGATGGCTCGATACATTGAACGATTATCATTGTGAGCTGAAATATCATCCTGGCAAGGCAAATGTAGTTGCCGATGCCCTTAGCCGAAAAGACGATGTTAAACGTGTTCGTGCTTTAAACCTAAAAATCAAATCGAATCTTATTTCACGAATCTGTGAAGCTCAATTGGAAGCTATTAAACCGACACTTATCGAAGGTGAAGGACCTATACATTTCGAAAACCAACTGCAAGTTAAGTCCAATGGTACAAGATACTTTGGTAATCAAATTTGGGTTCCTCGTTATGGTAATCTCCGTGAACTAGTCTTGGATGAAGCACATAAGACTAGGTATTCTATTCATCCCGGTTCTAGTAAAATGTATCAGGATATAAAAGAGTTCTACTGGTGGCCCAACATGAAAGGCGACATTGCTACTTATGTGAGTAAGTGTCTTACTTGTTCGAAAGTCAAAGCCGAGCACCAAAAGCCTTCTGGTCTTCTAACTCAACCCGATATTCCACAGTGGAAGTGGTATGGTATAGCTATGGACTTTATCACAAAATTGCCTAAGACTGCAAATGGCAATGATACGATTTGGGTCATAGTTGATCGTCTCACTAAGTCTGCACATTTCATACCAATCAAAGAGACTGACAGAATGGAAAAGTTAGCTCAACTCTATGTTAAAGAGATTGTTACTCGTCACGGTGTCCCTACTTCTATTATCTCGGATCGCGATAGTCGATTTACTTCCAATTTCTGGAAATCCTTGCAAGCGTCTCTTGGAACTCGACTCGACATGAGTACAGCTTATCATCCGCAAACGGACGGTCAAAGTGAACGAACTATCCAAACTTTGGAGGATATGCTACGAGCATGTGTTATCGATTTCGGTAAAGGGTGGGATAAACACCTATCTTTAGCCGAGTTTTCTTACAACAACAGCTATCACTCTAGTATTAAAGCTACACCATTCGAAGCTTTATACGGTCGCAAATGTAGATCTCCGTTGTGTTGGGATGAACTCAAGGACAGACAATTAACTGGTCCTGAACTTATTCATGAAACTTCCGAAAAGATCGTGCAAATCAAGAAGCGTTTAGAAACCGCTCGTAGTCGACAAAAGAGTTATGCCGACCCTCACCGAAAACCGTTAGAATTCCAAGTTGGAGATAACGTAATGTTGAAAGTATCTCCTTGGAAGGGTGTTATCCGCTTCGGTAAACGAAGTAAACTCAGTCCGCGTTATGTTGGACCTTTCAAAGTTATTCAAAGAATCGGTCCCGTTGCGTATCGATTAGAACTTCCAGCTGAACTAAGTCAAGTACATGATGTGTTTCATGTCTCAAATCTGAAAAAGTGTCTCGCCGAAGATACTCTTGTTATTCCTTTGGATGATATCCGCATTGATGAGCAAATGCACTTTATCAAAGAACCTATAGAGATTATGAAAGAAGAGGTCAAAGAAACTCGTAAGAGCAATATACCTATTGTTAAAGTCCGTTGGAATTCGCGTAGAGGCCCCGAATATACCTGGGAACGCAAAGACCAAATGATACGGAAATACCCCCATCTCTTCCCAACTGTTGATGAAGCAGACAGGAACTCCACTTAAAACTTCGGGACGAAGTTTTTATTAACGGGGAGGTACTATAACGACCCTCATTTTTTCATCTATATTTTCTTCCGTATAATTTAAAATGCCCGGAAAAAAAAAAAAGATTAAGTATTAATGAATGGTCGTTATATATATATATATATATATATATATATATATATATATATATATATATACGAAACTAACAAACGTTAAACGGATAAATATTATTCAACAAAGTACATCTATAAGTTTATATTATATAACGAAACCTAAACTTATCAAGTAATTTATATAATGTATACTTAAAATAAATAAGTTTACAACATATAAATTCATATCAAGTAACATAAGTTTATTAGTTAAATTTATAAACTTTATACTTGACAAAGTTATATATACATATATATTTATATATAACTAAAAAGTATATACATATTTATAAGATGTAAAGTTTATGTAAATATGTTACCACTTACAAAAACTAATCTATACAATGATATCTTTTATAAAAATGAAGGTTATAGTCATTGTAAAATATATATATATATATATAAAAAGTTACTGTAGCGCCGAATAGTAAACAAAAAAAAATTTAATACTTTTTGCTTTTTATTTTTTTAATTTTATTCTAGATCTAGATCTAGCTTTATAAAAACACTTTTCTTTATTTAATACAAATTATGGGCTGATACAATTATTAATATTTTTATTTTTCTTTTCTTTTTCTTTTTATTTCTTTTATACATTTTTTTTATACTAAGTTTTCACCTATAAATACTAGCCATTTCTTTCAAAATCCTTTACACCTCAAAAATTTATTCTCACTTGAAGATCATACTCTCAAACCTCTGCAAAAATTATTTTTGTAAGTTCTCTATATTATTTTTATAGTTTTTATTTAGTTTTTATCATATTTTTGTGCTAGTTTTATGTTAAATACCAAATAAATACGAAATTAATTATAATAAATAATGTAAATACATGATAATTAGTATTAAGTATCCTAATGACTATAAAAATTATTTTTATGAATTATACATTCGAATTTATATTTATTAAAAATCAAAAACTGACTTTTTTATATTCGGTATATATAGATAATGAAGAAATAAATAGTAAAAATTTTTATATATTATGTTTTATAATTTTTGCTTGTTCTTTAGGTCATAAAAGTAATTATAAAAATTTATGTTTGATTTATTTTTTATTTTAAATAATTTATTTGTATTTTCTTCTACTTTTGCTACACTACCGGAAAATCTGTTTTAAAAAGAAAAATAGAATTTAATGATATAACATGTTTATGACTACAATAATCAATGGAAATTACTTAGGAACTAATAAGAAAGTTATAAAAATTATTTTTAGAATTAATAATTATATATTTCTATTTAATTCCGAATTTAAACTAAAAACAATACAAAAGTTGAATTAAATAGTTAAACTATTAATATAAATGTACAAATAACTTTTCTAAGCTTAATACACTATATTAGGCATACGAAAATTTTAGATGAATTAATTGAGTTGATATAATAATTATTACTTTATAAACTTTGATTTATCTTGAACCGAAAAAGAAATTAGAAATAAATACTTTTACACCATAAAAAAAATTTATAAATTTTTCCTAAGTTTATTTTGGTCAGTAGAACCTAAGAAAAATATAAAATGTGTTGTTAAACTTGTTTATCTATTTATTTGTATTTTAGCTATAAAAAATAATTTAATATTTAATACATAAAACTTAATATTTATGTATAGAAAATTTTTATAATGTTTTATACATGTCACTTACTGTTATGAAATCAATAAAACACTTGTTAGCATTTTTAGATAATTATTGGTACTTATATTGACATAAAACTTAAAATTAAACTATACATATTTTAACATATAAGATATATATATATATATATATATATATATATATATATATATATATATATATATATATATATATATATATATATATATATATATATATACACATATTAACTTGATATTAATACATACCTATTCATAAAATACAATTTCTATGTATAACACTTGTTTACCTACTTAAATATATCCTACTTATTATTAGGATTTAAAAACCAAACAATCTTAATAACGATAATACAATCGAACTTAAGTAAATACTTATTGTATAAAGTATTTAAAGTGTTGTATTCCTATACGCACCTAAAAACGTATTGGAATGGTATATTAGATGGGTATAGATCTTGATCTTTCTCTAGTGGATGGACGCTCGAAAGTCTAGGCGGAGAGTTTGGATTACCGAGTTAAAGGATCCTGTGGCTCAGAAACCTATGACCTGAAAAGGCCATTTTAAATTGAAAGTGTTAGATTGGAAGCTTGTCTAGTATGAAAAGCCTTTCCAAAACGATAAATCTTCTTTAAACTTACTATAAAAGAAAATACTTACACTTATCATAATACGGGCAAAACATCTAAACTATTCTCAACTTATTCTTAGGTTGACTTATTCCGTGCTTCGATCATCCATACTTCCTCTTTAAGGATTACTTTATCTCATCGAATTACTAAGGTGACTTTCATAGCCCCACTCTTATTGCTATAGCACTTTTTATACTTACTGGGGTGAGACACATGCTGCTTTTATACTTTAAACAACTTAGACACAAGTACGAACCTAAACTGTACTATGACTAGCTTATGCTACTAAGACCCCACAGTGATATTTTTTAATTGCTTTCAGGATAAGGCATTCTTAATTATTGGGGGTAGGCCTATCGGGAGTAACATCCCCGATACATTTGACCGCGATGTCTTTGTATTACTTAATAATGATTTAAACATGGTGATAAGGTACTGCCAACTTATCATCGGGGCAACAAAACAAACGTTTAGTCTAAAATATCACGAATTAGTACTACTTTTGGATCTGCGTGATCTACTTTTATAACAAATCTTGTGGTCTAAAAACAAACGGTCAAACATATTTGTTAAACCTATGAATTTCACTCAACCTTTTTGGTTGACACTTTTAGCATGTTTGTCTCAGGTACTGAATGATCAGGACCTCTATATCTACTGCTTATGTGATGACTTACTTGGCTAGGATCAAGACTTATCGCATATTTACTTTTCTGCATTTGAATAATTTATAATACTTGTAACGACATTATTAATTCTTCCGCTGCGTTTATTCAAATACAATTTGGTTTTATTCATATAGTTATTGTTCTCATTTTATAATATGTTGGTATGTATTATGATATTGAATCACATTTCGCCCAGGCCCTAACTGGGGGTGTGATAGCCGGACCCGGACTAGATTAATACAAACTACAAGGACTGTTCACGTAGTTTTTAGTCAATGTAACAAGTGAATACCACGAGTATAAACGTCAGAAAAAGACACGATGATCGTAATAGTTATTTTTATTTTTATTTTTTCAAGGGAAATGTTTCACATGATTAGAAGATTTATAATTGATCATAACTAGATAAACCAATCCGAACCTCAAAATGAAAACCGAAGCTTTTATCGAAGGCTTTTCTCTTGAATATACTCCCTCCGTCGCATATTAATTGTCTCCAGATAAAAAACACACAGTTTAAGTAAATGTCATAAAAGTACTATACATTCTGTTTACTTATCAGTGTTACCCTTACCTTTTATTTCTCATTTAATCATATTCACATACATTATATTATACTTATATACTAAAAGTGGTGGCCGACTACGTCGTTTCAGTTATATCAAATTAGAACTTAAGTTTCTCATTCTTTTCAATTTATGAAATTGAACAATGAACAATTAATTTAGTATATCTCAAAATGAAATACTAAACAATAAATTAAGAATCCATGGAGTATATAGTAATTATGAGTAAAAGCTTAATAAATGCTAATATTTGATGGTTGATAATGATTCATGACAAATAAGAAGAGAGAAATTAAAAACTAGCAATAGCAATGAAATACATAAGTTTAAACAAGGTTGTAAAAGTCGCGAGTCGGGGACGCATCGGTCGAGACCTAAAAAGGACGCGTCGGCCGAGTCGGGGACGCGTCGGTGACGCATCGGTCGTTGACCAACGTTGACTTTATTAATAATTTCTTGAATATATATTTATATATGTATAAAATAATTGATTCTGTACCATAAATTTCTTAAATAAGAACTTGAATTTAAATACAATCAAACTTCAAACTCAATTAATGTTACTGAGTACATAATCAGTAAGGACACAGAGAAAAGGACGGCCCAAAAAATGAAAACAAACCATAATATTAGAAACATATCACATCTTGCCGAAAAGTTGACTGATTTTGACCATTTTTAAACAACTTTGACCGTCTTTGACATACTTTGACCGAAGTTTTAGCTTTGACCGCCTTTTGAGTCGTTTTCAGAAAAACGGGACGGAGAACCCAAAAAAATGACGCATCGGCCGACGCGTCGGCCAAGTCGGCCGACTTTTACAACACTGAGTTTAAACATGAGTGCATCCTCATCTAATGGTGACTTTTTTTTTCTTTTCTTTTTTTTCAAGGCAAGAAACAACTTAATTTATTACTATAATAAAAGAGTATATACATACAATATGTACACCAGTATACATGCTGAAACCCAATACGAACAAATCAACTAAGAACAACGACTATAAGCTAAAAAGTGACAATAGAATTCATAGAAAATTAACCAACTCCGATTCTTTGGAACGAGTCTCTTGTACTCTGTTGGTATTATCTTCTGGCTATCGGCTAATATATACCAGTACATTACTAGAACTGCTCAGTGTCGTGGAATATGTTGTCAATTGATATTTACCCTCGGAATAAATCCCCGCAGTTCCGGATCATGGAAGAGTACTCCGTGGGGTGGCCTTATCAATCTTCCGGGACCAAACAGTGAATTGGTCTGTCTTGCGTGTTGTTGTTAAGCGGTGAAGTTCCAGAGTGAGAAAGTACTGTGTGAGAGAAAAAGTGTGTTCTCTGCCACAAGTTACTGAATGCCAGATGTGGTGACCCAGGGGGTCTATTTATAGGCACAGATTCTCCGTGATTTTTGGATACACGTGTCAGATGATTGATTGATTTATGTGAAGTTTGCGTAATCAAACTTGAGCTTGACGGTGCCGTGTTATGTGTGCTGCTCACACACTTATTTAAGGGCTTAAGCATAGAAGCTGCCTTTAGGGCTTACGCATGACGCTGTGCTGCCTACTATGATCGGAGAACGCTGAACGGCTGTTTAATAAAAAATACTATCTGTTGATATTTTTGTGTGTTTCGAGTGCTTCTTTTCTGTAATAATGATAGTTTTGTACGTGTAACCCATATGATACACCGTTATACGGAGTACAAGAAAACAAAATAAAAAATACAAAACCAATATCAGTCTACATGACTGATAATGGTTAGTTCAGTTAATTTGAAAAAAATAAAGTTATTACTTGCTAAAAAAATTAAAAGGAACATTTATATATGTTGAAATATCAGTCCTTAAAGAATTCCAAAATTTCATGTTCTATATACAGAATAAAGTTATAAATTTACCTATTGATCGATTATTAATCTAGAAAAGATACTTACGAAATTGACATGCTACGTAAACTTTATAATTCTGTCTACTTATGGAATTGATTATTGAGTAATATGGAGAAATCAATAGCTAAGAAGCTTACAATTTAAGCGTATGGATCTATTTGTTTTTTTCAAGGATCACTCAATTAAGGTTCTCTAATGCATAAATAAAATAAAATAAAATAGAAAAGGAAAATGAGATGACTAATAATTACTTCTTTCGTCTCAAAATTTTTGTCCCGCTTTGATTTTTATATATTTTTGTACAACTTTGACTTTAAATTTTTCTAGTGTTATATTATATTTGAAGAACATTATACTAATGAAAACACATTTTAAATTGAATACATTCACATAATCAGTGGCGGATCTAGGATTGATAGTCATTGGTGTCAACGGTTAAGACCCTTAAAAAATTTCTACTGGATGTCTTATTTTAATGATGTCACCTAAAAAAATGTACACTATCCAGTGGTGTCACTAGTTAAAATGGCAAAAAAAATTTCACTACATCGCGTATTTCAGTGGTGTCCCGTGCCACCACTGGATAACATATAGGTAGGCCCTGCACATAATTTTCACTAGGGGTGTTCATCGGTTCGGTTTTCGGTTTGTTCGGTGTATTCGGTCCGGTGTATTCGGTTTTGAAATATTTTTGGGCAAAACCGAAAACCGAATTCAAAGTTGAAACCGAACCGAACCAAAAACCAAATTCGAATTCGGATTCGGTTCGGTTTTCGGTTAAAACCAAATATTATGAAAAATTTGAGAACGATGGTAGTTTAATTTTGGCATTACTAATGTCTTAGTTATTTATAACCTAAAACAATGACATACTATTAAATTATCCAGAATTCGATGATTTATTAATATTTTTAGCTTAATTATGACGTTTACTACTTCTATTATTAAGAAGAAGAACATAATAATTTGAGTAACATAATTATAATATGAGCTACCAAATCGTCATATTGGTGAGAAACTATTTTATTGATTGGATCCCAAATTATAATGACATTAAAACATAAATATACAGATTAAATATATAAAAATTTTGAATTCGGTTTTGAATTCGGTTTTCGGTTAAACCGGATTCAGAATTTTCAAAACCGAACAACGAACCGAACACCGAATTCAAATTCGGTTTCGGTTTTGACTCGATCCGAAAACCGTTTTTCAAATTCGATTTGGTTTTTTCCGGTTTGGTTTCGGTTTGGTGTTCGGGTTAAATGGTTTCAAACCAAATACTGACCACCCCTAATTTTCACTATGAAAACACATTTAACTATGCATTCCTTAAAGTCACTACCTTCTCTCGGGTTTGTATTGAAATGTCCCGTTCTTATTGATTAAAAACGTTCCATATTAATTGATTTCGTTGCGAGGTTTTGACCTCTATATGAGACGTTTTTCAAAGACTGCATTCATTTTTAAAACAAACCATAACCTTTATTTCATAAATAAAGGTTTAAAAAGCTTTACGTAGATTATCAAATAATTATAATCTAAAATATCCTGTTTACACACGACCATTACATAATGGTTTACAATACAAATATGTTACATCGAAATCAGTTTCTTGAATGCAGTTTTTACACAATATCATACAAACATGGACTCCAAATCTTGTCCTTATTTTAGTATGCAACAGCGGAAGCTCTTAGTATTCACCTGAGAATAAACATGCTTTAAACGTCAACAAAAATGTTGGTGAGTTATAGGTTTAACCTATATATATCAAATCGTAACAATAGACCACAAGATTTCATATTTTAATACACATCCCATACATAGAGATGAAAATCATTCATATGGTGAACACCTGGTAACCGACATTAACAAGATGCATATATAAGAATATCCCCATCATTCCGGGACACCCTTCGGATATGATATAAATTTCGAAGTACTAAAGCATCCGGTACTTTGGATGGGGTTTGTTAGGCCCAATAGATCTATCTTTAGGATTCGCGTCAATTAGGGTGTATGTTCCCTAATTCTTAGATTACCAGACTTAATAAAAAGGGGCATATTCGATTTCGATAATTCAACCATAGAATGTAGTTTCACGTACTTGTGTCTATTTTGTAAATCATTTATAAAACCTGCATGTATTCTCATCCCAAAAATATTAGATTTTAAAAGTGGGACTATAACTCACTTTCACAGATTTTTACTACGTCGGGAAGTAAGACTTGGCCACTGGTTGATTCACGAACCTATAACAATATATACATATATATCAAAGTATGTTCAAAATATATTTACAACACTTTTAATATATTTTGATATTTTAAGTTTATTAAGTCAGCTGTCCTCGTTAGTAACCTACAACTAGTTGTCCACAGTTAGATGTACAGAAATAAATCGATAAATATTATCTTGAATCAATCCACGATCCAGTGTATACGTATCTCAGTATTGATCACAACTCAAACTATATATATTTTGGAATCAACCTCAACCCTGTATAGCTAACTCCAACATTCACATATAGAGTGTCTATGGTTGTTCCGAAATATATATAGATGTGTCGACATGATAGGTCGAAACATTGTATACGTGTCTATGGTATCTCAAGATTACATAATATACAATACAAGTTGATTAAGTTATGGTTGGAATAGATTTGTTACCAATTTTCACGTAGCTAAAATGAGAAAAATTATCCAATCTTGTTTTACCCATAACTTCTTCATTTTAAATCCGTTTTGAGTGAATCAAATTGCTATGGTTTCATATTGAACCCTATTTTATGAATCTAAACAGAAAAAGTATAGGTTTATAGTCGGAAAAATAACTTACAAGTCATTTTTGTAAAGGTAGTCATTTCAGTCGAAAGAACGACGTCTAGATGACCATTTTAGAAAACATACTTCCACTTTGAGTTTAACCATAATTTTTGGATATAGTTTCATGTTCATAATAAAAATAATTTTCCCAGAATAACAACTTTTAAATCAAAGTTTATCATAGTTTTTAATTAACTAACCCAAAACAGCCCGCGGTGTTACTACGACGGCGTAAATCCGGTTTTACGGTGTTTTTCGTGTTTTCAGGTTTTAAATCATTAAGTTAGCATATAATATAGATATAGAACATGTGTTTAGTTGATTTTTAAAAGTCAAGTTAGAAGGATTAACTTTTATTTGCGAACAAGTTTAGAATTAACTAAACTATGTTCTAGTAATTACAAGTTTAAACCTTCGAATAAGATAGCTTTATATGTATGAATTGAATGATGTTATGAACATCATTACTACCTCAAGTTCCTTGGATAAACCTACTGGAAATGAGAAAAATAGATCTAGCTTCAAAGGATCCTTGGATGGCTTGAAAGTTCTTGAAGCAGAATCATGACACGAAAACAATTTCAAGTAAGATTTCCACTCGAAATAAGATTGTTATAGTTATAGAAATTGAATTAAAGTTTGAATATGATTATTACCTTGTATTAGAAAGATAACCTACTGTAAGTAACAATGGTTTCTTGATCTTGGATGATTACTTGGAATGGATTTAGAAAACTTGGAAGTAAACTTGCAATCTTGAAGTATTCTTGATTTTATGAAACTAGAACTTTTGGAATTTATGAAGAACACTTAGAACTTGAAGATAGAACTTGAGAGAGATTAATTAGATGAAGAAAATTGAAGAATGAAAGTGTTTGTAGGTGTTTTTGGTCGTTGGTGTATGGATTAGATATAAAGGATATGTAATTTTGTTTTCATGTAAATAAGTCATGAATGATTACTCATATTTTTGTAATTTTATGAGATATTTCATGCTAGTTGCCAAATGATGGTTCTCACATATGTTATGTAACTCACATGGGCTGCTAAGATCTGATCATTGGAGTGTATATACCAATAGTACATACATCTAAAAGCTGTGTATTGTACGAGTACGAATACGGGTGCATACGAGTAGAATTGTTGATGAAACTGAACGAGGATGTAATTGTAAGCATTTTTGTTAAGTAGAAGTATTTTGATAAGTGTCTTGAAGTCTTTCAAAAGTGTATGAATACATATTAAAACACTACATGTATATACATTTTAACTGAGTCGTTAAGTCATCGTTAGTCGTTACATGTAAGTGTTGTTTTGAAACCTTTAGGTTAATGATCTTGTTAAGTGTTGTTAACCCAATGTTTATAATATCAAATGAGCTTTTAAATTATTATATTATCATGATATTATGATGTATGAATATATCTTAATATGATATATATATACATTAAATGTCGTTACAACGATAATCGTAACATATATGTCTCGTTTCAAAATCATTAAGTTAGTAGTCTTGTTTTTACATATGTAGTTCATTGTTAATATACTTAATGATATGTTTACTTATCATAATATCATGTTAACTATATATATATCCATATATATGTCATCATATAGTTTTTACAAGTTTTAACGTTCGTGAATCACCGGTCAACTTGGGTGGTCAATTGTCTATATGAAACCTATTTCAATTAATCAAGTCTTAACAAGTTTGATTGCTTAACATGTTGGAAACACTTAATCATGTAAATAACAATTTCATTTAATATATATATAAACATGAAAAAGTTCGGGTCACTACATGTATCATGGAACACTAATTGGTTTTTAAGTTTTCCCATGACTAGCGGTTTCTTCTTTGAAGAAGATGCGACATTAGAAACATTTGGAGGAACTGTAGGAGAAAATTTGCAATGACTTGATCAATAGTAGTATCCTCTAGAATGAACTGAGAAGAAGCTTTTGACATTTGAATAGTTGAAAATGCAATAAAATTCGTCTGACATCGAAAAAAACATGAAATCAATTCATTTGAACAGATAGAAAATTTGCAATGACACAAGACTCGTGTGAGTGAGGGACTCAGAGTTACGTTTAACATGTCACAAGCATCCAATTGACACAGTTGAACTTTCCAACATGTTTCAGACATTTTCACACAAGTGGACATGAAAAATTCACTTGTGTGGTCAACCGTGTGATGACTCGTGCGGTTCACTATACGAACCCATATACGAGTTACTGACATTTCTTACGAGTGACCATAAATTCATACGAGTGACGGTTAACCATGCAGGGACGCGTGCGCTAAACTGTATGACACATACGAGTGAAGTCATTCCTGTATGTCTGATGAACAATATGATGGTTTGAACTTTGAATTTGCAATTTACGTTTTAACACAATTTGGGTCATGTTTTTAGTCAACAAAGCAACAACGTGTATCGTAACACATTATGAACCCAAACATTAATATCTAATCACAAAACATGCATCAAATTCTATCAAATGCTAACCTAGGGTTTTGATACACAAATAAAAAGAATTAAAACCTCAAATTAACATGAAAACTTACATGGAATGTGGTGTTGTGATCACTTGCGAGTGGTGTTATACGGTCAAATGAGGTTTTAAATTATTATATTATCATGATATTATGATGTATGAATATCTCTTAATATGATATATATACATTAAATGTCGTTACGACGATAATCGTAACATATATGTCTCGTTTCAAAATCATTAAGTTAGTAGTCTTGTTTTTACATATGTAGTTCATTGTTAATATACTTAATGATATGTTTACTTATCATAATATCATGTTAACTATATATATATCCATATATATGTCATCATATAGTTTTTACAAGTTTTAACGTTCGTGAATCACCGGTCAACTTGGGTGGTCAATTGTCTATATGAAACCTATTTCAATTAATCAAGTCTTAACAAGTTTGATTGCTTAACATGTTGGAAACACTTAATCATGTAAATAAAAATTTCATTTAATATATATATAAACATGGAAAAGTTCGGGTAACTACAGTACCTACCCGTTAAATAAATTTCGTCCCGAAATTTTAAGCAGTTGGAGGTGTAGACGTATCTTCTGGAAATAAATGCGGGTATTTCTTCTTCATCTGATCTTCACACTCCCAGGTGAACTCGGGTCCTCTACGAGCATTCCATCGAACCTTAACAATCAGTATCTTGTTTTGTTTAAGTCTCTTAACCTCACGATCCATTATTTCGACGGGTTCTTCAATGAATTGAAGTTTTTCATTGATTTGGATTTCGTCCAACGGAATAGTGAGATCTTCTTTAGCAAAACATTTCTTCAAATTTGAGACGTGGAAAGTGTTATGTACACCCGCGAGTTGTTGAGGTAGCTCCAGTTGGTAAGCTACTGGTCCGACACGATCTATAATCTTGAATGGTCCAATGTACCTTGGATTTAGTTTCCCCCGTTTACCAAATCGAACAACGCCTTTCCAAGGTGAAACCTTAAGCATGACCATTTCTCTAATTTCAAACTCTATATCTTTTCTTTTACTGTCCGCGTAGCTCTTTTGTCGACTCTGGGCAGTTTTCAATCTTTATTGAATTTGGATGATCTTCTCGGTAGTTTCTTGTATTATCTCCGGACCCGTAATCTGTCTATCCCCTACTTCACTCCAACAAATCGAAGACCTGCACTTTCTACCATAAAGTGCTTCAAACGGCGCCATCTCAATGCTTGAATGGTAGCTGTTGTTGTAGGAAAATTCTACTAACGGTAGATGTCGATCCCAACTGTTTTCGAAATCAATAACACATGCTCGTAGCATGTCTTCAAGCGTTTGTATCGTCCTTTCGCTCTGCCCATCAGTTTGAGAATGATAGGCAGTACTCATGTCTAGACGAGTTCCTAATGCTTGCTGTAATGTCTGCCAGAATCTTGAAATAAATCTGCCATCCCTATCAGAGATAATAGAGATTGGTATTCCATGTCTGGAGACGACTTCCTTCAAATACAGTCGTGCTAACTTCTCCATCTTGTCATCTTCTCTTATTGGCAGGAAGTGTGCTGACTTGGTGAGACGATCAACTATTACCCAAATAGTATCATAACCACTTGCAGTCCTTGGCAATTTAGTAATGAAATCCGTGGTAATGTTTTCCCATTTCCATTCCGGGATTTCAGGTTATTGTAGTAGACCTGATGGTTTCTGATGTTCAGCTTTGACCTTAGAACACGTCAAACATTCTCCTACATATTTAGAAATATCGGCTTTCATACCTGGCCACCAAAAATGTTTCTTAATATCCTTGTACATCTTCCCCGTTCCAGGATGTATTGAATATCTGGTTTTATGAGCTTCTCTAAGTACCATTTCTCTCATATCTCCAAAGTTTGGTACCCAAATTCTTTCAGCCCTATACCGGGTTCCGTCTTCCCGAATATTAAGATGCTTCTCCGATCCTTTGGGTATTTCATCCTTTAAATTTCCCTCTTTTAAAACTCCTTGTTGCGCCTCCTTTATTTGAGTAGTAAGGTTAGTGTGAATCATTATATTCATAGATTTTACTCGAATGGGTTCTCTGTTCTTTCTGCTCAAGGCGTCGGCTACCACATTTGCCTTCCCCGGGTGGTAAGACTTGGCCACTGGTTGATTCACGAACCTATAACAATATATACATATATATCAAAGTATGTTCAAAATATATTTACAACACTTTTAATATACTTTGATATTTTAAGTTTATTAAGTCAGCTGTCCTCGTTAGTAACCTACAACTAGTTGTCCACAGTTAGATGTACAGAAATAAATCGATAAATATTATCTTGAATCAATCCACGACCCAGTGTATACGTATCTCAGTATTGATCACAACTCAAACTATATATATTTTGGAATCAACCTCAACCCTATATAGCTAACTCCAACATTCACATATAGAGTGTCTATGGTTGTTCCGAAATATATATAGATGTGTCGACATGATAGGTCAAAACATTGTATACGTGTCTATGGTATCTCAAGATTACATAATATACAATACAAGTTGATTAAGTTATGGTTGGAATAGATTTGTTACCAATTTTCACGTAGCTAAAATGAGAAAAATTATCCAATCTTGTTTTATCCATAACTTCTTCATTTTAAATCCGTTTTGAGTGAATCAAATTGCTATGGTTTCATATTGAACTCTATTTTATGAATCTAAACAGAAAAAGTATAGGTTTATAGTCAGAAAAATAAGTTACAAGTCGTTTTTGTAAAGGTAGTCATTTCAGTCGAAAGAACGACGTCTAGATGACCATTTTAGAAAACATACTTCCACTTTGAGTTTAACCATAATTTTTGGATATAGTTTCATGTTCATAATAAAAATCATTTTTCCAGAATAAAAACTTTTAAATCAAAGTTTATCATAGTTTTTAATTAACTAACCCAAAACAGCCTGCGGTGTTACTACGACGGCGTAAATCCGGTTTTACGGTGTTTTTCGTGTTTCCAGGTTTTAAATCATTAAGTTAGCATATCATATAGATATAGAACATGTGTTTAGTTGATTTTTAAAAGTCAAATTAGAAGGATTAACTTTTATTTGCGAACAAGTTTAGAATTAACTAAACTATGTTCTAGTGATTACAAGTTTAAACCTTCGAATAAGATAGCTTTATATGTATGAATCGAATGATGTTATGAACATCATTACTACCTCAAGTTCCTTGGATAAACCTACTGGAAATGAGAAAAATAGATCTAGCTTCAAAGGATCCTTGGATGGCTTGAAAGTTCTTGAAGCAGAATCATGACACGAAAACAATTTCAAGTAAGATTTCCACTCGAAATAAGATTGTTATAGTTATAGAAATTGAATTAAAGTTTGAATATGATTATTACCTTGTATTAGAAAGATAACCTACTGTAAGTAACAATGGTTTCTTGATCTTGGATGATTACTTGGAATGGATTTAGAAAACTTGGAAGTAAACTTGCAATCTTGAAGTATTCTTGATTTTATGAAACTAGAACTTTTGGAATTTATGAAGAACACTTAGAACTTGAAGATAGAACTTGAGAGAGATCAATTAGATGAAGAAAATTGAAGAATGAAAGTGTTTGTAGGTGTTTTTTGTAGTGACCCGAACTTTTCCATGTTTATATATATTAATTAAGATTGATATTTACATGATTAAATGTTTCCAACATGTTAAGCAATCAAACTTGTTAAGACTTGATTAATTGAAATATGTTTCATATAGACAATTGACCACCCAAGTTGATCGGTGATTCACGAACGTTAAAACTTGTAAAAACTATATGATAACATATATATGGATATATATAGTTAACATGATATTATGATAAGTAAACATATCATTAAGTATATTAACAATGAACTACATATGTAAAAACAAGACTACTAACTTAATGATTTTTAAACGAGACATATATGTAACGATTATCGTTGTAAAGACATTTAATGAAAATATATCATATTAAGAGATATTGATACATGATAATATCATGATAATATAATAATTTAAAATCTCATTTGATATTATAAACATTGGGTTAACAACATTTAACAAGATCGTTAACCTAAAGGTTTCAAAACAACACTTACATGTAACGACTAACGATGACTTAACGACTCAGTTAAAATGTATATACATGTAGTGTTTTAATATGTATTTATACACTTTTGAAAGACTTCAATACACTTATCAAAATACTTCTACTTAATAAAAATTCTTACAATTACATCCTCGTTCAGTTTCATCAACAATTCTACTCGTATGCACCCGTATTCGTACTCGTACAATACACAGCTTTTAGATGTATGTACTATTGGTATATATACTCCAATGATCAGCTCTTAGTAGCCCATGTGAGTCACCTAACACATGTGGAAACCATCATTTTGCAACTAGCATGAAATATCTCATAAAATTACAAAAATATGAGTAATCATTCATGACTTATTTACATGAAAACAAAATTAGATATCCTTTATATCTAATCCATACACCAACGACCAAAAACACCTACAAACACTTTCATTCTTCAATTTTCTTCATCTAATTGATCTCTCTCAAGTTCTATCTTCAAGTTCTAAGTGTTCTTCATAAATTCTACAAGTTCTAGTTACATAAAATCAAGAATACTTTCAAGTTTGCTAGCTCACTTTCAATCTTGTAAGGTGATCATCCAACCTCAAGAAATCTTTGTTTCTTATAGTAGGTTATCATTCTAATACAAGGTAATAATCATATTCAAACTTTGGTTCAATTTCTATAACTATAACAATCTTATTTCAAGTGATGATCTTACTTGAACTTGTTTTCGTGTCATGATTCTTCTTCAAGAACTTCGAGCCATCCAAGGATCCGTTGAAGCTAGATCCATTTTTCTATTTTCCAGTAGGTTTATCCAAGGAACTTAAGGTAGTAATGATGTTCATAACATCATTCGATTCATACATATAAAGCTATCTTATTCGAAGGTTTAAACTTGTAATCACTAGAACATAGTTTAGTTAATTCTAAACTTGTTTGCAAACAAAAGTTAATCCTTCTAAATTGACTTTTAAAATCAACTAAACACATGTTCTATATCTATATGATATGCTAACTTAATGATTTAAAACCCGGAAACACGAAAAACACCGTAAAATCGGATTTACGCCGTCGTAGTAACACCGCGGGCTGTTTTGGGTTAGTTAATTAAAAACTATGATAAACTTTGATTTAAAAGTTGTTATTCTGAGAAAATGATTTTTATAATGAACATGAAACTATATCCAAAAATTATGGTTAAACTCAAAGTGGAAGTATGTTTTCTAAAATGGTCATCTAGACGTCGTTCTTTCGACTGAAATGACTACCTTTACAAAAACGACTTGTAAGTTATTTTTCCGACTATAAACCTATACTTTTTCTGTTTAGATTCATAAAATAGGGTTCAATATGAAACCATAGCAATTTGATTCACTCAAAACGGATTTAAAATGAAGAAGTTATGGGTAAAACAAGATTGGATAATTTTTCTCATTTTAGCTACGTGAAAATTGGTAACAAATCTATTCCAACCATAACTTAATCAACTTGTATTGTATATTATGTAATCTTGAGATACCATAGACACGTATACAATGTTTCGACCTATCATGTCGACACATCTATATATATTTCGGAACAACCATAGACACTCTATATGTGAATGTTGGAGTTAGCTATACAGGGTTGAGGTTGATTCCAAAATAAATATAGTTTGAGTTGTGATCAATACTGAGATACGTATACACTGGGTCGTGGATTGATTCAAGATAATATTTATCGATTTATTTCTGTACATCTAACTGTGGACAACTAGTTGTAGGTTACTAACGAGGACAGCTGACTTAATAAACTTAAAACATCAAAATATATTAAAAGTGTTGTAAATATATTTTGAATATACTTTGATATATATGTATATATTGTTATAGGTTCGTGAATCAACCAGTGGCCAAGTCTTACTTCCCGACGAAGTAAAAATCTGTGAAAGTGAGTTATAGTCCCACTTTTAAAATCTAATATTTTTGGGATGAGAATACATGCAGGTTTTATAAATGATTTACAAAATAGACACAAGTACGTGAAACTACATTCTATGGTTGAATTATCGAAATCAAATATGCCCTTTTTATTAAGTCTGGTAATCTAAGAATTAGGGAACAGACACCCTAATTGACGCGAATCCTAAAGATAGATCTATCGGGCCCAACAAGCCCCATCCAAAGTACCGGATGCTTTAGTACTTCGAAATTTATATCATATCCGAAGGGTGTCCCGGAATGATGGGGATATTCTTATATATGCATCTTGTTAATGTCGGTTACCAGGTGTTCACCATATGAATGATTTTTATCTCTATGTATGGGATGTGTATTGAAATATGAAATCTTGTGGTCTATTATTATGATTTGATATATATAGGTTAAACCTATAACTCACCAACATTTTTGTTGACGTTTTAAGCATGTTTATTCTCAGGTGATTATTAAGAGCTTCCGCTGTCGCATACTTAAATAAGGACGAGATTTGGAGTCCATGCTTGTATGATATTGTGTAAAAACTGCATTCAAGAAACTTATTTTGTTGTAACATATTTGTATTGTAAACCATTATGTAATGGTCGTGTGTAAACAGGATATTTTAGATTATCATTATTTGATAATCTACGTAAAGCTTTTTAAATCTTTATTGATGAAATAAAGGTTATGGTTTGTTTTAAAATGAATGCAGTCTTTGAAAAACGTCTCATATAGAGGTCAAAACCTCGCAACGAAATCAATTAATATGGAACGTTTTTAATCAATAAGAACGGGACATTTCAGTTGGTATCCGAGCGTTGGTCTTAGAGAACTAGAATTTTGCATTAGTGTGTCTTATCGAGTTTGTTAGGATGCATTAGTGAGTCTGGACTTCGACCGTGTTTACTTGAAAAATGATTGCTTAACAAATTTTGTTGGAAACTATATATTTTTAACATGTGAATATTATGTGATATATTAATCTCTTAACGCGTTTGATATTATGTGATAGATGTCTACCTCTAGAACAAGTCCCATTGACTCACCTAATAATAATGAAGAGTCAAATGTAAATTGGAATGATTCGTGGACTGATTCACAAGTTCCCGAAGAGGAACCGGAAGAAGAGTCGGAACCGGAAGAAGAGTCGGAACCGAAAGAAGAATCGGAACCGGATGAAGAAATAGAACTGGTGGGGGAAATAATAAAACGGTTAAGTAAAAGAAAATCCTCAACCAACCGACCAAGGTTAATTATGGTCAATGGTGTTTCCGCCAAGGAAGCAAAATATTGGGAGGATTACCAATTCTCCGATGAATCGGATTCCGACGAGAATTCCGATGATGTTATAGAAATTACCCCAACTGAATTTAAAAAGGCAAAAGAAAATAATAAGGGAAAGGGCATAAAAATAGAGAAATCTAATTCCAACCCCGATGAACTTTATATGTATCGTCAACCCCCGAAGTTCTTAAGTTGTAACAATGACCCGGGAACCTCTAAACCACCAGGTTTTTCTAAACCAATGTGGAAAATGACGGCTCGTATTAGGGGAACATCATATATCCCTAGAAACTTGGCAAAACGAACCAAAATCGAAGAAGAAGAAACAAGCGAGTCGGAATAAGATAGTTGTATTCGTGTGGTGTAATATATGTAATATAGTGTGCTTATGCTTTATGATATATGTAAAAATTGCTTGTATTAATAAGTATTTTTTTTTATGAATCTAACTCTTGTCTATTTTACAGTATAAAAACACAAAATGGATAGACAACCCAATATTTTAAGAGACCTACCCGGAGACATGATTGATGAAATCTTGTCTAGAGTCGGTCAGAATTCTTCGGCACAACTATTTAAGGCGAGATCAGTTTGTAAGACATTCGAAGAACGTTCCAAGAATGCCTTGGTTTATAAAAGGCTTTCGTTCGAAAGATGGGGGATATCACATTGGGAAATCCATAAGTTACGATGTGTTTACTTTGACGCGTATATTGCGGAGAACCCAAATGCTATTTTACGCAATGGGTTAAGAAATTATTTTGACTCAATATATCCGAATATTGGACTTCGTGATTTAGAAAAAGCGGCTAACATGCAACATAAAGAAGCATGTTATGCTTACGGATTAGTAATGTTCGCTTCTCACCAAAGTGAGAACAAGAACATCGGGCTACAACTATTAAACAAAACGTTCCCACAAGTGACGGAGTCGGTAATTGGGGTAAGAAATGAGGTTTTTAGATTGTTACGGGACTGTTGGACATTACGTAACCCTCGTCCATAACGGTTATGTTCCACAAGACCAAGGATGGGAAGTAGTCCTAGTAAAACCAGAATGCATGACTTGTTTCTGGACGTATGAATTACGTGTCTTTATTGCCTTTGCTGAACGACTTGTGTACTAGCTAGAATTATCTTCACAACCATCTTGTATCAAATTTATTGTGTGCTATATTTCATGCTATATGTAAAATAAGCGGTATTGTAAGTTTGTAAAATATTGTATAAAAGTTTGAACGCGAAATATTATTATAATCAGTTTTTCATATAGAATTGTAGTAGTTGAATTGTATATTAGCTACTAAGTATGAACTTAACGAGTAGGTACTACCCGAATTTAAACTTATAAAACGCTAATATGAAGAAAAAGCTTTTATAAATGAGTTCATATTATGCTACGAAATACTATTAACTACTCTTAATATTCTGTATGATTAACTTGTTCCATTTGACTATTTTGAAGGAAATGGCACCGACTACTCGACACACCATGAATATGAATGAAGAGGAATTCCGTACTTTTCTAGCTTCAAACATAGCCGCAGTACAGGCTGCGCTACATACCAACAATAACCTTGGATCTAGCAGTACAGGAAATCGTGTAGGATGCACCTACAAAGAATTCACTGCCTGCAAACCTTTGGAATTTGATGGAACCGAAGGACCGATCGGATTGAAACGGTGGACCGAGAAGGTCGAATCGGTGTTTGCCATAAGTAAGTGTACTGAAGAGGACAAAGTGAAGTACGCTACGCATACCTTCACAGGTTCTGCATTAACATGGTGGAATACCTATCTAGAGCAAGTGGGACAAGACGATGCGTACGCACTACCGTGGTCAGCATTCAAGCACTTGATGAATGAGAAGTACCGTCCCAGAACCGAGGTCAATAAGCTCAAGACAGAACTTAGAGGGTTACGAACCCAAGGATTTGATATTACCACGTACGAAAGACGATTCACAGAATTGTGCCTATTGTGTCCGGGAGCGTTCGAAGATGAGGAAGAGAAGATCGACGCGTTTGTGAAAGGATTACCGAAAAGAATCCAAGAAGATATAAGTTCACACGAGCCCGCCTCCATACAACAGGCATGTAGAATGGCTCACAAACTAGTGAACCAGATTGAAGAAAGAATTAAAGAACAGACTGCTGAAGAGGCCAATGTGAAGCAAGTCAAAAGAAAGTGGGAGGAAAACGGTGATAAGAATCACCAATACAACAACAACAGCAATTACAACAATAATCGCAACAACTATCCCAACAATCGCAACATCAATCGCAACTACAACAAACGGCCCAACAACAACAACAACAACAACAGCAACTACAACAATTATCTCAACAACAATAATAACCGCAACAACAACAACAATCAGAAGCAACTATGCCAAAGGTGTGAAAAGCATCACTCGGGGTTCTGCATCAAATTTTGCAACAAGTGTAAAAGAAATGGTCATAGCGCGGCAAAGTGTGAGGTCTACGAACCAGGGGTTAACAGAACGAAAGGAACAACTGGTGTCGGAACGAGTAATGGCGGAGCAAGTAGTGTCGGAGCAAGTTATGTCAATGTAGTTTGTTATAAATGTGGAAAACCAGGCCACATTATTAGAAATTGCCCGAACCAGGAGAACACGAATGGACAAGGCCGCGGAAGTGTTTTCAATATTAATGCGGCAGAGGCACAGGAAGACCCGGAGCTTGTTACGGGTACGTTTCTTATTGACAATAAATCTGCTTACGTTTTATTTGATTCGGGTGCGGATAGAAGCTATATGAGTATAGATTTTTGTGCTAAATTAAGTTGTCCATTGATGCCTTTGGATAGTAAATTTTTACTCGAATTAGCAAATGGTAAATTAATTTCAGCAGATAATATATGTCGGAATCGAGAAATTAAACTGGTTAGCGAAACATTTAAGATTGACTTGATACCAGTAGAGTTAGGGAGTTTTGATGTGATAATCGGTATGGACTGGTTGAAAGAAGTGAAAGCAGAGATCGTTTGTTACAAAAATGCAATTCGCATTATACGAGAAAAAGGAAAACCCTTAATGGTGTACGGAGAAAAGGGCAACACGAAGCTACATCTTATTAGTAATTTGAAGGCACAAAAACTAATAAGAAAAGGTTGCTATGCTGTTCTAGCACACGTCGAGAAAGTACAAACTGAAGAAAAGAGCTTCAATGATGTTCCCGTTGCAAAAGAATTTCCCGATGTATTTCCGAAAGAATTACCGGGATTACCCCCACATCGATCCGTTGAATTTCAAATAGATCTTATACCAGGAGCTGCACCAATAGCTCGTGCTCCTTACAGACTCACACCTAGCGAGATGAAAGAACTGCAAAGCCAATTACAAGAACTTTTAGAGCGTGGTTTCATTCGACCAAGCACATCACCGTGGGGAGCTCCTGTTTTGTTTGTCAAGAAGAAAGATGGTACATTCAGGTTGTGTATCGACTACCGAGAGTTGAACAAACTTACCATCAAGAACCGCTACCCACTACCGAGAATCGACGAATTATTTGATCAACTACAAGGCTCAACTGTTTATTCAAAGATTGACTTACGTTCCGGGTATCATCAAATGCGGGTGAAAGAAGATGATATTCCAAAGACTGCTTTCAGAACACGTTACGGTCATTAAGAGTTTATGGTCATGCCGTTTGGTTTAACTAATGCTCCAGCTATGTTCATGGACCTTATGAACCGAGTGTGTGGACCATACCTTGACAAGTTTGTCATTGTTTTCATTGATGACATACTTATTTACTCAAAGAATGACCAAGAACACGGTGAATATTTGAGAAAGGTGTTAGAAGTATTGAGGAAGGAAGAATTGTACGCTATGTTTTCAAAGTGTGCATTTTGGTTGGAAGAAGTTCAATTCCTCGGTCACATAGTGAACAAAGAAGGTATTAAGGTGGATCCGGCAAAGATAGAAACTGTTGAAAAGTGGGAAACCCCGAAAACTCCGAAACACATACGCCAGTTTTTAGGACTAGCTGGTTACTACAGAAGGTTCATCCAAGACTTTTCCAGAATAGCAAAACCCTTGACTGCATTAACGCATAAAGGGAAGAAATTTGAATGGAATGATGGACAAGAGAAAGCGTTTCAGTTATTGAAGAAAAAGCTAACTACGGCACCTATATTGTCATTGCCTGAAGGGAATGATGATTTTGTGATTTATTGTGACGCATCAAAGCAGGATCTCGGTTGTGTATTAATGCAACGAACGAAGGTGATTGCTTATGCATCTAGACAATTGAAGATTCACGAACAAAATTATACGACGCATGATTTGGAATTAGGCGCGGTTGTTTTTGCATTAAAGACTTGGAGGCACTACTTATATGGGGTCAAAAGTATTATATATACCGACCACAAAAGTCTTCAACACATATTTAATCAGAAACAACTGAATATGAGGTAGCGTAGGTGGATTGAATTATTGAATGATTACGACTTTGAGATTTGTTACCACCCGGGGAAGGCAAATGTGGTAGCCGATGCCTTGAGCAGGAAGGACAGAGAACCCATTCGAGTAAAATCTATGAATATAATGATTCATAATAACCTTACTACTCAAATAAAGGAGGCGCAACAAGGAGTTTTAAAAGAGGGAAATTTAAAGGATGAAATACCCAAAGGATCGGAGAAGCATCTTAATATTCGGGAAGACGGAACCCGGTATAGGGCTGAAAGGATTTGGGTACCAAAATTTGGATATATGAGAGAAATGGTACTTAGAGAAGCTCATAAAACCAGATACTCAATACATCCTGGAACGGGGAAGATGTACAAGGATCTCAAGCAACATTTTTGGTGGCCGGGTATGAAAGCCGATGTTGCTAAATACGTAGGAGAATGTTTGACGTGTTCTAAGGTCAAAGCTGAGCATCAGAAATCATCAGGTCTACTTCAACAACCCGAAATCCCAGAATGGAAATGGGAAAACATTACCATGGATTTCATCACTAAATTGCCAAGGACTGCAAGTGGTTTTGATACTATTTGGGTAATAGTTGATCGTCTCACCAAATCAGCACACTTCCTGCCAATAAGAGAAGATGACAAGATGGAGAAGTTAGCACGACTGTATTTGAAGGAAGTCGTCTCCAGACATGGAATACCAATCTCAATTATCTCTGATAGGGATGGCAGATTTATTTCAAGATTCTAGCAGACATTACAGCAAGCATTAGGAACTCGTCTAGACATAAGTACTGCCTATCATCCACAAACTGATGGGCAGAGCAAAAGGACGATACAAACGCTTGAAGACATGCTACGAGCATGTGTTATTGATTTCGGAAACAGTTGGGATCGTCATCTACCATTAGTAGAATTTTCCTACAACAACAGCTACCATTCAAGCATTGAGATGGCGCCGTTTGAAGCACTTTATGGTAGAAAGTGCAGGTCTCCGATTTGTTGGAGTGAAGTGGGGGATAGACAGATTACGGGTCCGGAGATTATACAAGAAACTACCGAGAAGATCATCCAAATTCAACAACGGTTGAAAACCGCCCAAAGTCGACAAAAGAGCTACGCTGACATTAAAAGAAAAGATATAGAATTTGAAATTGGAGAGATGGTCTTGCTTAAAGTTGCACCTTGGAAAGGCGTTGTTCGATTTGGTAAACGAGGGAAATTAAATCCAAGGTATATTGGACCATTCAAGATTATTGATCGTGTCGGACCAGTAGCTTACCGACTTGAGTTACCTCAACAACTCGCGGCTGTACATAACACTTTCCACGTCTCGAATTTGAAGAAATGTTTTGCTAAAGAAGATCTCACTATTCCATTAGATGAAATCCAAATCAACGAAAAACTTCAATTCATCGAAGAACCCGTCGAAATAATGGATCGTGAGGTTAAAAGACTTAAGCAAAACAAGATACCAATTGTTAAGGTTCGATGGAATGCTCGTAGAGGACCCGAGTTCACCTGGGAGCGTGAAGATCAGATGAAGAAGAAATACCCGCATCTATTTCCAGAAGATTCGTCAACACCTTCAACAGCTTAAAATTTCGGGACGAAATTTATTTAACGGGTAGGTACTGTAGTGACCCGAACTTTTCCATGTTTATATATATTAATTGAGATTGATATTTACATGATTAAATGTTTCCAACATGTTAAGCAATCAAACTTGTTAAGACTTGATTAATTGAAATATGTTTCATATAGACAATTGACCACCCAAGTTGACCGGTGATTCACGAACGTTAAAACTTGTAAAAACTATATGATGACATATATATGGATATATATAGTTAACATGATATTATTATAAGTAAACATATCATTAAGTATATTAACAATGAACTACATATGTAAAAACAAGACTACTAACTTAATGATTTTTAAACGAGACATATATGTAACGATTATCGTTGTAAAGACATTTAATGAATATATATCATATTAAGAGATATTCATACATGATAATATCATGATAATATAATAATTTAAAATCTCATTTGATATTATAAACATTGGGTTAACAACATTTAACAAGATCGTTAACCTAAAGGTTTCAAAACAACACTTACATGTAACGACTAACGATGACTTAACGACTCAGTTAAAATGTATATACATGTAGTGTTTTAATATGTATTTATACACTTTTGAAAGACTTCAATACACTTATCAAAATACTTCTACTTAATAAAAATGCTTACAATTACATCCTCGTTCAGCTTCATCAATAATTCTACTCGTATGCACCCGCATTCGTACTCGTACAATACACAGCTTTTAGATGTATGTACTATTGGTATATATACTCCAATGATCAACTCTTAGTAGCCCATGTGAGTCACCTAACACATGTGGAAACCATCATTTGGCAACTAGCATGAAATATCTCATAAAATTACAAAAATATGAGTAATCATTCATGACTTATTTACATGAAAACAAAATTAGATATCCTTTATATCTAATCCATACACCAACGACCAAAAACACCTACAAACACTTTCATTCTTCAATTTTCTTCATCTAATTGATCTCTCTCAAGTTCTATCTTCAAGTTCTAAGTGTTCTTCATAAATTCTACAAGTTCTAGTTACATAAAATCAAGAATACTTTCAAGTTTGCTAGCTCACTTCCAATCTTGTAAGGTGATCATCCAACCTTAAGAAATCTTTGTTTCTTACAGTAGGTTATCATTCTAATACAAGGTAATAATCATATTCAAACTTTGGTTCAATTTTTATAACTATAACAATCTTATTTCAAGTGATGATCTTACTTGAACTTGTTTTCGTGTCATGATTCTACTTCAAGAACTTCGAGCCATCCAAGGATCTGTTGAAGCTAGATCCATTTTTCTCTTTTCCAGTAGGTTTATCCAAGGAACTTAAGGTAGTAATGATGTTCATAACATCATTCGATTGATACATATAAAGCTATCTTATTCGAAGGTTTAAACTTGTAATCACTAGAACATAGTTTAGTTAATTCTAAACTTGTTCGCAAACAAAAGTTAATCCTTCTAACTTGAATTTTAAAATCAACTAAACACATGTTCTATATCTATATGATATGCTAACTTAATGATTTAAAACCCGGAAACACAAAAAACACCGTAAAACCGGATTTACGCCGTCGTAGTAACACCGCGGGCTGTTTTGGGTTAGTTAATTAAAAACTATGATAAACTTTGATTTAAAAGTTGTTATTCTGAGAAAATGATTTTTATTATGAACATGAAACTATATCCAAAAATTATGGTTAAACTCAAAGTGGAAGTATGTTTTCTAAAATGGTCATCTAGACGTCGTTCTTTCGACTGAAATGACTACCTTTACAAAAACGACTTGTAAGTTATTTTTCCGACTATAAACCTATACTTTTTCTGTTTAGATTCATAAAATAGGGTTCAATATGAAACCATAGCAATTTGATTCACTCAAAACGGATTTAAAATGAAGAAGTTATGGGTAAAACAAGATTGGATAATTTTTCTCATTTTAGCTACGTGAAAATTGGTAACAAATCTATTCCAACCATAACTTAATCAACTTGTATTGTATATTATGTAATCTTGAGATACCATAGACACGTACACAATGTTTCGACCTATCATGTCGACACATCTATATATATTTCGGAACAACCATAGACACTCTATATGTGAATGTTGGAGTTAGCTATACAGGGTTGAGGTTGATTCCAAAATATATATAGTTTGAGTTGTGATCAATACTGAGATACGTATACACTGGGTCGTGGATTGATTCAAGATAATATTTATCGATTTATTTCTGTACATCTAACTGTGGACAACTAGTTGTAGGTTACTAACGAGGACAGCTGACTTAATAAACTTAAAACATCAAAATATATTAAAAGTGTTGTAAATATATTTTGAACATACTTTGATATATATGTATATATTGTTATAGGTTCGTGAATCAACCAGTGGCCAAGTCTTACTTCCCGACGAAGTAAAAATCTGTGAAAGTGAGTTATAGTCCCACTTTTAAAATCTAATATTTTTGGGATGAGAATACATGCAGGTTTTATAAATGATTTACAAAATAGACACAAGTACGTGAAACTACATTCTATGGTTGAATTATCGAAATCGAATATGCTCTTTTTATTAAGTCTGGTAATCTAAGAATTAGGGAACAGACACCCTAATTGACGCGAATCCTAAAGATAGATCTATCGGGCCCAACAAGCCCCATCCAAAGTACCGGATGCTTTAGTACTTCGAAATTTATATCATATCCGAAGGGTGTCCCGGAATGATGGGGATATTCTTATATATGCATCTTGTTAATGTCGGTTACCAGGTGTTCACCATATGAATGATTTTTATCTCTATGTATGGGATGTGGATTGAAATATGAAATCTTGTGGTCTATTATTATGATTTGATATATATAGGTTAAACCTATAACTCACCAACATTTTTGTTGACGTTTTAAGCATGTTTATTCTCAGGTGATTATTAAGAGCTTCCGCTGTCGCATACTTAAATAAGGACGAGATTTGGAGTCCATGCTTGTATGATATTGTGTAAAAACTGCATTCAAGAAACTTATTTTGTTGTAACATATTTGTGTTGTAAACCATTATGTAATGGTCGTGTGTAAACAGGATATTTTAGATTATCATTATTTGATAATCTACGTAAAGCTTTTTAAACCTTTATTGATGAAATAAAGGTTATGGTTTGTTTTAAAATGAATGCAGTCTTTGAAAAACGTCTCATATAGAGGTCAAAACCTCGCAACGAAATCAATTAATATGGAACGTTTTTAATCAATAAGAACGGGACATTTCATTTTTGGTCGTTGGTGTATGGATTAGATATAAAGGATATGTAATTTTGTTTTCATGTAAATAAGTCATGAATGATTACTCATATTTTTGTAATTTTATGAGATATTTCATGCTAGTTGCCAAATAATGGTTCCCACATGTGTTAGGTGACTCACATGGGCTGCTAAGAGCTGATCATTGGAGTGTATATACCAATAGTACATACATCTAAAAGCTGTGTATTGTACGAGTACGAATACGGGTGCATACGAGTAGAATTGTTGATGAAACTGAACGAGGATGTTATTGTAAGCATTTTTGTTAAGTAGAAGTATTTTGACAAGTGTATTGAAGTCTTTCAAAAGTGTATGAATACATATTAAAACACTACATGTATATACATTTTAACTGAGTCGTTAAGTCATCGTTAGTCGTTACATGTAAGTGTTGTTTTGAAACCTTTAGGTTAACGATCTTGTTAAGTGTTGTTAACCCAATGTTTATAATATCAAATGAGGTTTTAAATTATTATATTATCATGATATTATGATGTATGAATATCTTTTAATATGATATATATATACATTAAATGTCATTACAACGATAATCGTAATATATATGTCTCGTTTCAAAATCATTAAGTTAGTAGTCTTGTTTTTACATATGTAGTTCATTGTTAATATACTTAATGATATGTTTACTTATCATAATATCATGTTAACTATATATATATCCATATATATGTCATCATATAGTTTTTACAAGTTTTAACGTTCGTGAATCACCGGTCAACTTGGGTGGTCAATTGTCTATATGAAACCTATTTCAATTAATCAAGTCTTAACAAGTTTGATTGCTTAACATGTTGGAAACACTTAATCATGTAAATAACAATTTCATTTAATATATATATAAACATGGAAAAGTTCGGGTCACTACATGTATCATGGAACACTAATTGGTTTTTAAGTTTTCCCATGACTAGCGGTTTCTTCTTTGAAGAAGATGCGACATTAGAAACATTTGGAGGAACTGTAGGAGAAAATTTGCAATGACTTGATCAATAGTAGTATCCTCTAGAATGAACTGAGAAGAAGCTTTTGACATTTGAATAGTTGAAAATGCAATAAAATTCGTCTGACATCGAAAAAAACATGAAATCAATTCATTTGCACAGATAGAAAATTTGCAATGACACAAGACTCGTGTGAGTGAGGGACTCAGAGTTACGTTTAACATGTCACAAGCGTCCAATTGACACAGTTGAACTTTCCTACATGTTTCAGACATTTTCACACAAGTGGACATGAAAAATTCACTTGTGTGGTCAACCGTGTGATGACTCGTGCGGTTCACTATACGTGTGACAACCCGAAAATTTCCAACCAAATTTAAACTTTAATCTTTATATGTTTCTGACACAATAAGCAATATTTGTTAAGTTAAATTTCAAGAATTTTAAACTATGTTCATACATTCATTCAACCTCGACCAAGTTCCAACGATTCACGAACCATTAAAAGAATATGATTATATATGTATATGTGTATATATATTATAACTTGAAACGTAAATAAAATATTAGATTAAATACTTTATATGATTGTATCTGTTTCAAAATGTTTATCAATGGAATTAGAAGATAAGATCAAATGATTGAATTATCAGATATATTGAATTATGATTACAAGTCTCTGTTGAAAGGCCCACGTTGATTTGACAAATCTTTCCATTTTAACAATATTCGAAAAATGGTAAAGTGATTTATAAATAAGAACAAATTGTCAATCATTGAGAACTAGACAAAGGATAGTGGAAGATTGAATTTCATAAAGACTCGATTGATCTATTTAGTTTCAAACGTACAAAAAACGTTTTTAGTTTAAAAAGAACTTTATTATTAAAACGTATATAACTTTTATAAATATCTAGAACCACTTTTGACAACTCATTACTTAACTAGTATGATAAAGATAACGATATTTATATTTTATTTTATTAAATATATATAACAATTTAAATTAATATTATATATATTTATACGCGTATTATACATACATAGTTTTATACTTTTACTATACTTAAACTTTACCTTTACTTTATTTTTACTTTACTTTAACTTTAATAATTCACTTTAATAATTCATACTTTAATAATTCACTTTAATAATTCATACTTTAATAATTCACTTTAATAATTCATACTTTAATAATTCACTTTAATAATTCATACTTTATTAATTCAAAAATCTATTATAAATAGAATTCAATAGGTTTCATTATTTTATAGAAACTTGAAAATAGTTTTCTCTAAACTCTCTCAATCGATATACATATATATATTTACTCCGTATTATTTCAAGATATTATTAGTATACATAAAATATTACTACGGAGTGCTGTCCGAGTGATTTCGAAATTATTTTTCGAGTGGGATATGATTAAGGAAATTATGGGTTATAGCTATGGAGGTGATTGAGTATGGTTCATGGGTATGCTCGTGAGGTCAATATAGTGTTTATCATTTTCGTTGCGTCTACGTACCTTTCCTGCAATATTGAATCTCAATATTGATACGTGAGTACTCATAATTGAACTTTTACATACTAATAGTGTATCCCTGACTAGTGCTTGAGTATTTAGGATTATGCATGCTTGTACTTTTGATATTGCCCTTAGACAGATTAGGTTGAATCTTGAATTAGTTACACTTGCGGTTGAGATAAGGTATAAGATATGCATGTCCTTGGAAAGCTAGCAAAAAATTAAGAACTTTTCCTTTAGATATCGAATGGTTTCGATGAACGGATTAGAAGTTATAATCAATTGAATTTTTGATATTTTTATTAAAAATGATTATTATTATCGACGTTTTTATCGTCGTTCTAGTTTTATTTTATTATTATCATTATTATTATCTTTATCAATAAAAGGGATTTATCATTAAAAATTATTATTTTTTTATTATTACTATCGTTATTATTGTTAAAGTTATAATTAGTATTATTATTATTATCCAATTATTATTATTATTGGTATTATTATTATTATTATTATCATTATTAATATATATATATATATATATATATATATATATATATATATCATTATTTAAAAATGGTTATTGTTATTGTTATTATTATTATTACTATATTATCATTAAGATAATTAATAGTATTATCGTTAATAATGTTATAGTAACTATCATTATTAATATTAGTGTAATTAAAACAAATATTTGTAACACCTAATTATTTTGATTACTATTATTATCATTATTATGAACACGATATAAAAGACGATTAAAAGCTATTAAACGAAACGATTAGGAAATAATGGGTAAGAGTATCATGATGAAATTAAATATTATAAGATATTGATTTAGATAAAATTATCGTTCTTATTATTTTTATCATTACTATTATTATTAAAAGTATCGTTAGTATTAAAACTATCATTTTAACAAAAATTATCATTTTAATAGACATGTCATTGTTACTATAAAATATCATTATTATTATTATTTTAAATAGAATTATTATTTTAAAGATAATATTAAAAATTATCGTAAATATTAAAGTTATCATAATTAGAATTATCGTTTTATCATAATGTCATCTTAGTAATTATAAATATTGATATTTTTATAATAATTATTATTATTATAAAATAATACAACTTTTACTTACTATCATTATAGATATTATTTTATCAAATAAATATGTGATACAAACATATTTTACTATGTGTAATAACTTACTTTAATAATACCTATCATATTATCTTTATAATATTAAATGAACCCTATAAATTTTATTACTTAATATATATAAAAGTATATTTTATTATATAAATTTAATATAAAATTTTATTTATTAATAAATAAATTATATTATTTACTCTAATAAATCTTTTAAAAATATTTAAAAATATAAAATGACGATATTTAAACTATATATTAATCATGTATAGATTTTTGGAAATTATTTTGAGTCAAATTTACTTTTGTTGACTTTTGCATATTAGTCTCGAGCATTAGGATTGTGGTACACTATGACTTGACATAATTTGTTAGACAAATATTGACCAACCCATAAATATATATAATTAATTTAGGTTCGTGAATCCGAGGCCAACCTTGCACTTGTTCAATGACGTTATATGTATTTTTACTACGAAATACAGTATGGTGAGTTTCATTTGCCTTTTTACCCTTTATATTTTTGGGACTGGGAATACATGCGCTTTTATAAATGTTTGACGAAATAGACACAAGTAATTGAAACTACATTCTATGGTTGAATTATTGAAATCGAATATGCCCCCTTTTATTAAAGTCTGGTAATCTAAGAATTAGGGAACAGACACCCTAATTGACGCGAATCCTAAAGATAGATCTATTGGGCCTAACAAACCTCATCCAAAGTACCGGATGCTTTAGTACTTCGAAATTTATATCATGTCCGAAGGAGGATCCCGGAATGATAGGGGATATTCTTATATGTATCTAGTTAATGTCGGTTACCTGGTGTTCACCATATGAATGATTATTTTTGTCTCTACGCATGGGACGTATATTTATGAGAACTGGAAATGAAATTCTTGTGGTCTATTAAAATGATGGAAATAAATGATTATGATAAACTAATGAACTCACCAACATTTTGGTTGACACTTTAAAGCATGTTTATTCTCAGGTGTTAAAGAAATCTTCCGCTGTGCATTTGCTCATTTTAAAGATATTACTTGGAGTCTTTCATAGCATATTTCGAAAAACGTTGCATTCGAGTCATTGAGTTCATCAAAGATTATTATTAAATCAATTTATAATTGGATAGTGGATATTATAAAATGGTATGCATGCCTGTCAATTTTCGATGTAAAGAAAGATTGTCTTTTAAAAACGAATGCAATGTTTGTAAAATGTATCATATAGAGGTCAAATACCTCGTAATGTAATCAACTATTGTGAATCGTTTATAATGTATATGAACGGGTCCTTTCAGTTGGTATCAGAGCGGTGGTCTTAGCGAACCAGGTCTGCATTAGTGTGTCTAACTGATAAGTCGATAGGATGCATTAGTGAGTCTGGACTTCGACCGTGTCTGCATGTCAAAAGTTTTGCTTATCATTTTGTGTCGAAAATTAACTACTTATCATCCTCAGGAAATTACCTGCTTATCATTTTTCGTCTAAGACACGTCTTGCTGCATTGATTGCATGAATAGTGTATAGACAAAAATTCATATCTTAGCATATCTGCTAAATCATATCTTATCGTATCTGTTACTTTAAACTTTGCCTGACATATCCCGCAAAGTCCTCCGTAATCTAGGAAATCTTTTGATATATATATATATATATATATATATATATATATATATATATATATATATATATATATATATATATATATATATATATATATATATTCTATGTAATTAGAATACTATCCGTTAGCCAAAATCATTTCATATAAAAAAAAAATCCTTTATCCAATCGTACAAAATGGAATTCGTCATCAGTTCAAGTCACTCAGATTCCGAAATGGAATCCCATTCAAGCTCTGAAAGCAGTGTGACCGGAATAGATCAACCAATCAGTCATCACCTATTCTGGATGAATTGGGGATGGGTCCGTAGCCTCCTCAATCATTGGAGACAAGAAGAAGGTGATCCCTTCCATCTACCACATTGCCCTCTTGACGAAGAACCTGAAGCACTTACCAGCGAACCTGTCCGAAATACCGTGTTCTCGCTCATTTCCAGAGTATCTCATCACGATTATATATTACATCAAATTTTAGATTTTATTTATTCGCTCGTCCGAACCGACAATCACCCCGGTGTAATAGAAGAAGTCAACGAGCTTCGCGCTCGGGTAGTGGATTTGGAGAATATGGTGCAGAGATTACAAACACCAGCAACAGCATCAGCATCAGCAGCATAACCAGTACCACCATCATCAACGCCAACAGTACCATTACCACCTTCAACCACAACCGCGTCGTAAACCTCAACTTCACAATCTGTCCCACGAGCATCAACGTCATACGCACCAAAGATACCAAGGAGTACCAACAACAGTAACTGACGAAGTATTAATTCATAACTTCATTGGAGAAACATTCCGCGGCGATTATGTAATCTCTAAAGTCTTAGAAATTATCTAATCTAGCCCTAACCATAAATCAGTTAAGCGTACCAAAATGATAGAAGGAAGAGTAGAAACCCTGACAAACATGGTGTGTGATTAACAAGCTAAACTTGCCTTACCAACAGCATCAACAGCACCGTCAGCGTTACCAGCATCGTCAGTACAGTCAACATCCGAATCAACAACACCGATAACATCACAAACTCCGTCAGTTCAAGAATCACTGTGGACATCATTACGAATCAATAACGTGTATATTGTATCAACGAGTTATGAAGAATTAAGTCATTCCCTCTAAAGAAATTATATGTATATTATATATATATATATATATATATATATATATATATATATATATATATATATATATATATATATATATATATATATATATATATATATATATATATATATATTGAAATAAATCTTTCCGTGCTAAGCTATTGTGTGTGAATCTTAACTACTAGGTTAATTCATATTATAAATATGCAATAATGTACGTCCTTCGGCCGCAACTTAACCAGCGTTAACTACAATCTCTGTCGCAATTCAACAAATTCCAATTCATAATAAATCAAGTATATATTTGATTTTACACTTTCATCATCGATGTACCCGAAACTTTTCAGATAACATCATTCGTACTTTGCGAAATTCACAAGAATTCCACGAACCGAACATCATACATCAACAAATAACGAAGTATTGATTCATAATTTCAATGCCATTAAAGAAATACTGCGTAAAAGTTATGTACTTTTTAAAGCCTTTAGGGATTATTCAATTCTAGTTTCAACCGTAAATCAAATGAGTTTAATTTAACATTAACTCATTAAATCTATGTTACATCTGAAGAAAATATACATATATATATTTTCATAAAGACTGTAATAAAATTCTTTTGTACAAAATATTAATTGTGAAATTTTTTTTTAACGGGTAGGTAATACCCGAGAGATATATAAATTCACAAATAATATGTTACATTCTTCGAATCTGATTCAGCAAATCATCCATTATACTCCCTACTTTCACAACAGTATACATTCTTTTATAGAAATCAAAACAACCATACTCATTCAAAATTTAATTACATATTCTGATCTTGAAATCTCAAAATTCAACTCGAGATATGACCAAAATCATCACTCTTAGATCCTTACATCTTTCACAAGCTATATTTTGACTTCAAAACTGTGTTAGAACATCAAATGTATGTTAACGATTACAATCTGTGTTCAAACCCTTCGAAAATTTCTGAAGACACTTCGAATGATGAGCAATCGAGATGAGGATCCAACCACATGTTACCCACAGTTATGTACCCGAAAAACTCTTGAAACCAAAGTAAAAGTTTAAACAACGTATCCGCGTCAGATTCTTTGGCATTTATTAGCAAAAATAACTTTGCGACTCCTATTCAAAGTAGCCAGTTTTGTCACAGCTCCAGCAAGTCAACTTCGACTTTTCAGTCAGACTAACCTTATTATAACCTTGAGATATACACCATCGTTACCAGGGAACCTTTTACATTCCACCACATTATTAGCAGATGTACTAACAACTTCATTACCCTTTGACTTTAGCCTCTCCAAAAAGTCATTATAATTATTTATTGAAACCCCATCATTTACTCATTCGCAACTTGTAATAAGAATTGCCATACGAATCATTGGGAATTAGCAATCAGTATTTTGAAATCTCGCAGCATGTCTACGCCAACAGTTATATGTGTATATATAACGTCTATCTTCTGGACTTAATTTGAATGTGAAGTTTCTGAAAAACACTCCGAACTACTAATTGGTTCTCCGAAAATGGGAAAAAAAAATATACTGATGAAGCAGCAAAAACTATAAACGACTTTAAACGGTAAAAGCTGGATGATAATAATGAAGTGTGCTGGCAAAGCGCAGAAAAAGAGAAGTTTTGGAACTGGAAAACGGATTGAGCAAAGTAGGAAGGAGGCTGTGGACAAATTACAAAGACTGAACCTGACTTCAAAGGATCCAAATGATTCAGTACCTGCTAAAGTCATTAACGAATACCTTGCTCCTGACTCTAAACCCCTGCGGACAATATTCTTCATCATCCTCTGATATTAGAAATTCTAAAATATCATCATATCTTTCATTATAAATATCCACCATATTTCTGAAGATATTTTCTTAATTTTTCTTATTTGAAATCATTTACCTCTTCGCGCTATCTGTATTACATCATAAAAGAAACTATTTTAGTTTCTAAATTCTGAAACATTCAAGTTTAAAATAGGAATCTTTTGAAGTAGTGTTGGGAATTGAAGCATGAATTAGTATAATATAATGACACTTGATCAACGTGATTATATTACAGTAAGTCATGTTGAGTTTCTAAATGGAACGTGATGATTCACAGATCATAACATCATCATGTGCCATGTTATACGACTCTTGTATTCTATTTAACCTCTAAAATATCAAGAAAATATTTCTTGATGATTCGGCCTTTTCCAAGGTATTCTAGTAATTTGACAAGTCAAGATCGTGCCATCACAATTTCCTTCCTAGAACATTAACAATGTTCATTCCGAAATTCATATCTGTGAATTCTGGACCATTACAAGCGGTGCTTAATCGCAAGAAGAAGAAACGAAAGGACAAAACTCTGAAATAGAAATTGGGGTATAAATTGTAGCAAATAAAAGAGAGCATTAACTGTGAATGATAATGATTATAGAAGACAGAAGCAGAGACTTGAAATATAAGGGAACATATAAAGCCCAACGATAAACCAGAAATTATAAACCATATATATCGATGCATATAGCAATATAAAGACACGGGAGAACTAGAAACACTATAAACCCAAGAGTATAGTAGAAGTAAATAGATTCTTCCGGCAGTAGATGAAAAAGATGAATGACCGATATGAAAGTTAGAAGTATATCGAGAATCAGAACTGGATGGAGCATATTGATGAATACTTTAAAATATGAGTTGAGGGGGAAAGAATAGAAGGTGATGAAACATGACTAGGAACTTAGAAATCAACAGATTTAACTCACACAATGGCGGAATAAGTGAATCAAACCCTCTAGTGAATAGGTTAAGTTTTTTTTTGATTAATTTAGTCAAACCACAACTAAATCAAGTGTGATTAGATCAACACCTAGAGCTATTATTCACCACCTGGGTGATTTGGACTGAGAGAGAATCGGAGGAGCTCACTAGATCTGAGTGTGTGTAACAAATGAGAGGCTTAACCTAAAATGAAGAACATAAGACTTTATATACCCCTACTGTTGACTCATCCATACGATTCATTCATCACACGTACGAGTTGGCTTCATCAGCCGTACGGGTGATCACTCACTCGTGTCTTCTCATTTAGGTTGTAATTGTGACTTAGCTCAGCATCAACCGTGCGTATGAGCCTGTCAGTCGTACTAGTGAGGCTTCACTCGTACGTCTGACTAAGTCTAATATAGTCAAACATCTAAATCTCGTTCCTGCAGTTCTTGTAACCACATACAAACACGGATATGATAATAACGAGCAATCATGGTGGCCTGTAAACTGTTGTACCTGCAATGGATGTGGGTAGATGTCTAGGGACTTGCATAAAATGCATCAACGAAAGGTGTGAGTTGTAAGGAAACGAAGGAGGTAAATTTATAAGAAAATCTTCGACAGAACAATTAAAATGGACGATCGCATTTAAAGCGGATCCTAATTCCCTTGATTACCGGAGAGTCAAATCTTATTAAGAAGATTTTCTTCAAATCCCTTGAAATCTGGGAATCAATCATATCTACGTCAAATGATAAGATGAATCTACACTTACTCATTTCACTCTTCTATGTTAGCTTCATTCGTACTCTTCATATAAATGGATTGTTTATCCAAATTATTCGCTGATGATAAAACTCTAATTTTCAGCCCGTATGCATCATGAAAACATATTTATTATCATTCACGACCTTTCCACTCAAATTTCGGGACGAAATTTCTTTAACGGGTAGGTACTGTGACAACCCGGAAATTTCCAACCAAATTTAAACTTTAATCTTTATATGTTTCCGACACAATAAGCAATATTTGTTAAGTTAAATTTCAAGAATTTTAAACTATGTTCATACATTCATTCAACCTCGACCAAGTTCCAACGATTCATGAATCATTAAACGAATATGATTATATATGTATATGTGTATATATATTATAACTTGAAACGTAAATAAAATATTAGATTAAATACTTTATATGATTGTATCTGTTTCAAAATGTTTATCAATGGAATTAGAAGATAAGATCAAATGATTGAATTATCAGATATATTGAATTATGATTACAAGTCTCTGTTGAAAGGCCCACGTTGATTTGAGAAATCTTTCCATTTTAACAATATTCGAAAAATGGTAAAGTGATTTATAAATAAGAACAAATTGTCAATCATTGAAAACTAGACAAAGGATAGTGGAAGATTGAATTTCATAAAGACTCGATTGATCTATTTAGTTTCAAACGTACAAAAAACGTTTTTAGTTTAAAAAGAACTTTATTATTAAAACGTATATAACTTTTATAAATATCTAGAACCACTTTTGACAACTCATTACATAACTAGTATGATAAAGATAACGATATTTATATTTTATTTTATTAAATATATATAACGATTTAAATTAATATTATATATATTTATACGCGTATTATACGTACATAGTTTTATACTTTTACTATACTTAAACTTTACCTTTACTTTATTTTAACTTTAATAATTCACTTTAATAATTCATACTTTAATAATTCACTTTAATAATTTATACTTTAATAATTCACTTTAATAATTCATACTTTAATAATTCACTTTAATAATTCATACTTTAATAATTCAAAAATCTATTATAAATAGAATTCAATAGGTTTCATTATTTCATAGAAACTTGAAAATATTTTTCTCTAAACTCTCTCAATCGATATACATATATATATTTACTCCGTATTATTTCAAGATATTATTAGTATACATAAAATATTACTACGGAGTGCTGTTCGAGTGATTTCGAAATTGTTTTTCGAGTGGGATATGATTAAGGAAATTATGGGTTATAGCTATGGAGGTGATTGAGTATGGTTCATGGGTATGCTCGTGAGGTCAATATAGTGTTTATCATTTCTGTTGCGTCTACGTACCTTTCCTGCAATATTGAATCTCAATATTGATACGTGAGTACTCATAATTTAACTTTTACATACTAATAGTGTATCCCTGACTAGTGCTCGAGTATTTAGGATTATGCATGCTTGTACTTTTGATATTGCCCTTAGACAGATTAGGTTGAATCTTGAATTAGTTACACTTGCGGTTGAGATAAGGTATAAGATATGCATGTCCTTGGAAAGCTAGCGAAAAATTAAGAACTTTTCCTTTAGATATCGAATGGTTTCGATGAACGGATTAGAAGTTATAATCAATTGAATTTTTGATATTTTTATTAAAAATGATTATTATTATCGTCGTTTTTATCGTCGTTCTAGTTTTATCTTATTATTATCATTATTATTATCTTTATCAATAAAAGGGATTTATCATTAAAAATTGTTATTTTTTTATTATTACTATTGTTATTATCGTTAAAGTTATAATTAGTAGTATTATTATTATTATCCAATTATTATTATTATTATTGGTATTATTATTATTATTATCATTATTAATATATATATATATATATATATATATATATATATATATATATATATATATATATATATATATATATCATTATTTAAAAATGGTTATTGTTATTGTTATTATTATTATTACTATATTATCATTAAGATAATTAATAATTAATAGTATTATCGTTAATAATGTTATAGTAACTATCATTATTAACATTAGTGTAATTAAAACAAATATTTGTAACACCTAATTATTTTGATTACTATTATTATCATTATTATGAACACGATATAAAAGACCATTAAAAGCTATTAAACGAAACGATTAGGAAATAATGGGTAAGAGTATCATGATGAAATTAAATATTATAAGATATTGATTTAGATAAAATTATCGTTCTTATTATTTTTATCATTACTATTATTATTAAAAGTATCGTTAGTATTAAAACTATCATTTTAACAAAAATTATCATTTTAATAGACATGTCATTGTTACTATAAAATATCATTATTATTATTATTTTAAATAGAATTATTATTTTAAAGATAATATTAAAAATTATCGTAAATATTAAAGTTATCATAATTAGAATTATCGTTTTATCATAATGTCATCTAAGTAATTATAAATATTGATATTTTTATAATAATTATTATTATTACAAAATAATACAACTTTTACTTACTATCATTATAGATATTATTTTATCAAATAAATATGTGATACAAACATATTTTACTACGTGTAATAACTTACTTTAATAATACCTATCATATTATCTTTATAATATTAAATGAACCCTATAAATTTTATTACTTAATATATATAAAAGTATATTTTATTATATAAATTTAATATAAAATTTTATTTATTAATAAATAAATTATATTATTTACTCTAATAAATCTTTTAAAAATATTTAAAAATATAAAATGACGATATTTAAACTATATATTAATCATGTATAGATTTTTGGAAATTATTTTGAGTCAAATTTACTTTTGTTGACTTTTGCATATTAGTCTCGAGCATTAGGATTGTGGTACACTATGACTTGACCTAATTTGTTAGACAAATATTGACCAACACATAAATATATATAATTAATTTAGGTTCGTGAATCCGAGGCCAACCTTGCACTTGTTCAATGACGTTATATGTATTTTTACTACGAAATACAGTATGGTGAGTTTCATTTGCCTTTTTACCCTTTATATTTTTGGGACTGAGAATACATGCGCTTTTATAAATGTTTGACGAAATAGACACAAGTAATTGAAACTACATTCTATGGTTGAATTATCGAAATCGAATATGCCCCTTTTTATTAAAGTCTGGTAATCTAAGAATTAGGGAACAGACACCCTAATTGACGCGAATCCTAAAGATAGATCTATTGGGCCTAACAAACCCCATCCAAAGTACCGGATGCTTTAGTACTTCGAAATTTATATCATGTCCGAAGGAGGATCCCGAAATGATAGGGGATATTCTTATATGTATCTAGTTAATGTCGATTACCAGGTGTTCACCATATGAATGATTATTTTTGTCTCTACGCATGGGACGTATATTTATGAGAACTGGAAATGAAATTCTTGTGGTCTATTAAAATGATGGAAATAAATGATTATGATAAACTAATGAACTCACCAACCTTTTGGTTGACACTTTAAAGCATGTTTATTCTCAGGTGTTAAAGAAATCTTCCGCTGTGCATTTGCTCATTTTAAAGATATTACTTGCAGTCTTTCATAGCATATTTCGAAGAACGTTGTATTCGAGTCATTGAGTTCATCAAAGATTATTATTAAATCAATTTATAATTGGATAGTGGATATTATGAAATGGTATGCATGCCTGTCAATTTTCGATGTAAAGAAAGATTGTCTTTTAAAAACGAATGCAATGTTTGTAAAATGTATCATATAGAGGTCAAATACCTCGCAATGTAATCAACTATTGTGAATCGTTTATAATGTATATGAACGGGTCCTTTCAATACGAACCCATATACGAGTTACTGACATTTCTTACGAGTGACCATAAATTCATACGAGTGACGGTTAACCGTGCAGGGACGCGTGCGCTAAACTGTATGACACATACGAGTGAAGTCATTCCTGTATGTCTGATGAACAATATGACGGTTTGAACTTTGAATTTGCAATTTACGTTTTAACACAATTTGGGTCATGTTTTTAGTCAACAAAGCAACAACGTGTATCGTAACACATTATGAACCCAAACATTAATATCTAATCACAAAACATGCATCAAATTCGATCAAATGCTAACCTAGGGTTTTGATACACAAATAAAAAGAATTAAAACCTCAAATTAACATGAAAACTTACATGGAATGTGGTGTTGTGATCACTTGCGAGTGGTGTTATACGGTAAAAAACAAGAACATAGATGATCTATTTTGGAAGAAAATTCGGGTATATGTGTGTGCAAAATGACGAACAAGGAAAATAGTACCTTTATATAGTCATAGGCTCACTCGTGCGAGTGAGCTCAATTGTTTCAAAAATCATGTGTATCGGCAGGGACATGTTAGCCATGTGTTGACTTTGTCAACCCATCCAGCGGTTCCCGGTAGCCCACTGGAGCCTGGAGAAACACTATCACCCATTTCCCTACAACATGTCAGGCCCGATAAACGAACCTGCATTGTCATTGTTTCAATCTTCGCATGCGTGGGACCAAGAGATCATTTGGGCCCGGTAAGAATGGTTTTTGATCTAATTATTTGAAAAATCCTCACCTAGTGGGAATCGAACTCTCACCTCCCCAAAAGGAGAGTGAGTCATTCACCACTAGGCTATTGGCCCATTATTGCGAGTGAGCTCAATTGTATCCAATTTTTGTTCGTTTGACCACCTCAAGCGTGAGCTTGAGAATTCAAGCGTACGAGTTACTTGCTCAGTCGTGCGATTGATCAATCAAACGTGCAAGTGATTGAAACAAACAGATCACCAAAACTTAAATGGTGAAGCATACGAGTAATGTCAAATATGTAATACACCGTACGTTTCAGATATCAATTTTATATTCACATTCATATATACTAATGAAAAACTTTGAAAAGTTAAATGCATAGTTATGTTAGATCGGATTGAATAACAATTATAATTATAATATTAATATTAATTATATAATATTTATTATAGTAATATTAATATTAAATTAAAATTAAAATTAAAATTAAAATTAAAATTAAAAAAAGAGTGATTGAAATTTGTATCCAAAACTATAAGGTTTGTAGCAACTCAAATTGCCTAATAAAGCCAAGCTCATTTATTAAAGTTTAAGTAGAGTATCATTTTTAGCACACATGATAACAATGATTACCAATTATTTTGCTTTTATGTATTATTTTAATTTTAATTAATCAAATATAATATAATAAATTAATACTTAAAAAGAGGAAATTACAACTCTCCGTTCCATTCCATTTCATGTGACAAACTGAACAGTAAACACCACCCAGATTCCTTTTCCCTGAGAAAGAAACCAACTTTATTTTTTATTAATAATCCCTGATTTGTTTATATTTATATAAAGGGTTTAATTAATTTAATTACAAGTTGATTGTAAATGTGTAGACACAATCAACAGTAATGTCAGATTAGGGTTTTTGTAGACATGACTATCAGAAGGCAGGCAGTGTTGTGAATCAGATCAAAAGATAATATTGCTGAATTTTTGACCAGACCCCCATCATTGGATTATATTGGTATGGAACCTTCACTTTCTTCCTTTTATTCCCTTATTTTTAATTAATTTTTTTATATTATACTGTATATATATGATGATATTATCTTTTCAGTTTTTAAGGTCTACCGTCCACAGCCTTTTCTTTTTTATATTAATTATTGACCAACTGTGTTTGAAAATTAAAGCTCATTTTTCACTTTAGATTTAATCCATAGGCTTTGTTAGAAATTAAATGATTTTGATGCATGGGTTTTATGTTTTGACGCTTTTCTGATCTGGGTTTCATTGAAATTTGAATAAATTGTATCGAAGTTTATCTTTGTTGAATTTCTTGCTTGATTTTGATCTTTAAACCAGCTTTATTAGTTCTGATTTTGGTCCAGAATCCATGATTTTGGAAGATGGGTTATGAATTTTGAGCTTTTTTTTTTTAATCTGGGTTTAGTTGGAATTTCGAAAAATAATAATATTGATCCATGCATAAACTAGTTATATATTGCTGATGTTCACATGAATTTGATCTGGGTTTTAATACACAAGCTGTTCTTCAGGTTGTATGGTAGTTTAATTTGATTCATTTGAATGGGGGAAACAACTCCTGTAATGGGATTTAGATCTGAAGAAGATGAAGATGACGAGTTTAGAAGTTGTTATGGAGATGATGATGAAGATTTATGTAAGGATGAAATTTCGAAAAAAAGTATGAATATTGTTAGTGGTGATGATTTTCTGGATGAGTTTTCGGTACGAATGTTTTTCAAGGGTGTATCGATTGCGTATCCTGGAAGTATTGGTTTCGATGTGTCAGGAATCGGGGTGGTAATTGAAGGACCTAACAACGTTCCTACAATCCAAGTGCAAAAAAAGCTTGAATTTTTCGTAGATGAATTGGTTGCGGATTATTTGGCTTTGATGGATGGTGTATTCGAAGCTACACGCCTTAACATTAAAAGGGTATTCGCATTTACCGATTCCTCTATCCTATTTGATCAGGTAACATAATAATTTCAAGTTGAATACAATCTTATTTTAAATTTTAGAATAATAATTTCATGTTATTGACTAAGTTGCAATTTTTCTGCCAGATTACAAATGAGGAAACAATTGAGAATCCGCTTCTTATGGCATTAAAACAAAGAATCTTAGAACATGTTGAAAAGTTTGAACATTTTGTTTTAAAATGTGTTTCCGTTATTGATGTTGAAAAGCCATTGCGGCTCGCTCAAGTGGCAGCTGGAATTGTTCATCTTCCTATCAAGGGCGACTCATCGGTCCAAACCTGTTCGATCTGCAGTGAAGACAAACCAACACCCGTGACAATTACTATGAAATGTTCACACAAATTCTGTTCATGTTGCATTAATACGTATGTTGATGAACAAGTTGAAACCTTTCAAGTTCCCATCAAATGTCCTCAATTAAATTGCAGATATTACATTTCTACCCCTGAGTTAAGGTCATTTCTTCCAGTTGCTTCTTATGCATTGGTAGAAGACTCTCTTTCAGACCCAAATTTGAAATCCAGAGATAAATTTTACTGCCCATTTACCGATTGTTCGGTTCTGCTTGATCCTTGTTGTGATTTAAATCAAACTGACAATAATTGTGTGGAGTGCCCTGTTTGCCGAAGATTTATATGTGTCAAATGTGGGGTCCGTTGGCATTCATCGATGAGTTGTGACGAGTTTCAGAATCTCCCAACAAAGGGAAGAGATAGCGGTGAGTGTCTGGAGAATCGAAGAGGAAGGCAGTGCCAGATGTGCGAAAGGATGATTGAATTAACGTACGGTTGCTGTCACATAACATGCTGGTATGTTCATCTTTGTGTTTTTGAAACTAATTAATGAAATTGATGTAGGCATGTAGCAATGTTTTACACATTCATTTCAACTCTTAATTGAAAAGAAAAAGAAAAAAAATGTCCCTTTTTCACGAAATTGTCATTGTTTAGTGTTGCAGAACTCTAATTTACTCGGCGAGTACTCGATTTTTGCAGCTCAGGGAGTACTCGGTTAAAATCGGTCAAAGTCAAACTTAGTCAACATCCGAGTACTCCTTAAAAACTGACCGAGTACTCCCCGAGTTGCGATTTATACAACCTTTATATTTGAAGTTGTCATCATGTATCCGAATTTCCAAGCACCAAAACTCTTATTATCTGATCATTAAAACTTTAAATAACATAAACAAATCCAAACACTTATTTTTGTAATTTTGATTGTTCGGTATCACATAATCACTTTCTGAGCACACGCACACGCACACGCACACGCACACGCACACGCACACGCACACGCACACGCACACGCACACGCACACGCACACGCACACGCACACGCACACGCACACGCACACGCACACGCACTTTGTTTAATGTACTTCTAACTTCTTAGTCCGATAAAATCCATAACATTTTATATTACTCTTGTACTAAAATAACCAGTTTGTATGTTATCTTTGTTAACACTCTAATTTGAGTTGTATTTTTCTGGTGGCAGGTGTGGGCATGAGTTCTGTTACTCTTGTGGTGCGGAATACATCGATAGTGAACAAACATGTGAATGTGTGTTATTGGATAGCGATGAAGGAGAAAATGACGATTTTACCCTGACCCAAAACTTCAATTCCTCCCCTGCACACGAGGAATGGGCATGGGACTCATGTGGGTCCCTTTCAAACTTGATGGATGCTTACACTGATCAAGAGAGATCTCAACTTGCGCTAATACAAAGATTTCTCGCTGGAGGTTTTAGCCTCGGGGACCACCATACGTACACTTATCAGCCCCCTGAATCACCTCCACCACCACCATGCACAGACTCGGAGTCCTCATATCTTGAAAATACCATGAAAGACCTCCATCAGCTTCCTTGGCTGGAGAGGTTTGTTTCTGTCATTAGTGACAATTATTATGATGAGTATACTCAGTGAAAAATGCATTTTAATTAAACATTCAAATAATAGATAGAAAAAAAGAAACCATAAAGATGCTGAACAACAGAGCGACGGATATTCTCATTCTGTCGCTTAGTAATGCAATGCGTATTCTATTTGTACCCATTGAGCGTATTTATAATTAATATCGATTCTAGTCTTCCACTTGAAGATTATATTTCGTTCTGTATACATACAATATTTTTTATTCAGTGTCATCCCTTTCTTCTTCTAAAGAAACAACGGAATGCATAAACAGGCATAATGAAAAGGAAACCCCTTTTCTTAGTGTTTTAGATTCTTTTATGAAATTCGGAGTTTTTCGACTTGGTTATACTTTATTCAACTTGATGTTTGACAAAGGCATCAAAACTGTGGAATGATTCGTAGTATTTTACTTAGTCCCAGTCACATGTAAGTTTATGCAAAATTTTCTTCAAATCCTGAATCATATTAGTTAGCACTAGTGGGTTTGTAAAAATGTGGTCGAAAACAGTAATTACATAAAAGCAAGTTGGGTTTGTTTAGAAAATCAAGTTTGTTGATGCTTTGACAAAAGTAGTATTCAATATTCTTTATAATTGGACCTACAAATTACTAGTTGTGCATCTTTTTATAATACAATGCTTCCACTTAAATAAATAGTGCTTTCCAAGGCGTATTTCGATGATATTATTGTAATTTGTTTATTATTAGTGTGTTGTGATACATGATCTCCCCCCAATGCCAATGGTGGCCCCTGAATGTTAGTGATTACATGAATTTTAGAGCGATAACACATTACATCACTAGTAGAATAATACAGTATTCAGTTACTAGCATTTACTACTTCTCTAATGTATTGGAGGGATTTTTTTTATTTTTTTTTTTCTGTCTGGAAAGCAATTGTTGTTGCAAACTCAGGTTGTGAAAGTATATATGCACTGCTTCTGTGAGCTCAACCCAAATATGTTGGATGCCATTTCAAGTTTATACATAAATTTTACAAATGCTCTTTCTAGACACCCCTCAATCTGACCCTATTTGTGAAAGTATACCCGCTGATTCTACGCCATTATAGGTGCAAGTGACATTTACACACCCCTGCAACAAACAATGATCATGAAAGGACTATCTTGTTCGGCTCACACTTATTCATCGATGGTGGTAAACTGATCTTTACAAGGTTGAGTGTTTGCTTAAAATTTATGCTCCTTCACCCATCTGAAATTTTTTTTTTTTTTTAAATCCTTTTTTAAAGGCAAAAATTAATTATATAAAACCAAAAACAAAACAGCTTCTAGCAAGACGCTAGAAAGCTTACAAAGGCTTTACAAGACAATCGTTTCAAGAAACATTAATACTACCTCTAAATTTAATCCAGATGGAGGAAGTTTCCAAATAGATAAAAAAAAATTTCTGACTTCCCTGAAAAGGGTCTTTGTGCTGCTTTGAAGTGTGCCAACTGTCGAGCCAATTTAAACATTCTTCCCAAAATAAGATTGAAAGCGAGACTAACTCACATTAGACCAAAGGCAAACCTTTCTCCAACCGATTGACTGGGAATGAACTGTATTGTATTGAAAAAAGAAGGCATATTCGACCAAATTAATAATTATAGACCAAAATAGTCAATGATTGTAAAGTAGCATGTAACCATTTTCATGAGCCAATTACAACGGTTGCAAGCAAATGCAATGAGAAAAATGATGGATGCATGTAAATTAGAATGTCATTTTGAACATTCTATTCTGAACAGGTCATATAATTTAATTTATTATTATTATTTTTTTTGTCGAAAATAACGAGAACTCTATATAAAACGGAAAACGTTTTCGAAAAGAAAACAAATTCAAAATGAGGTACAAAAGAGGATCCCATGAAGCTCATACCTATAGAGCGGCTAACAAACAAACTATATATACCGAACCTCACCTAACCTAAATCGAAACAATAACAAAAAACAAAAAGTAACCGAGTACCCGAATTGCTAATATAAAGGAAAAAAACAAGACAAAACAAGACATGAAACCAATCCACAAGGACTCAAATGTCCTTAATTAACACGCCGAACTTTATCGTTTCAGCGCCTTGAATAAGTTTTTACTTACGTTTTTGTTCAAGACCGGCGCAAGCGAACTTAATTTATGTTATGAAAGATTGGAAACATATTGAATGAGGCCCAAGTCTATTTCTAACGCATAGTAAAGTCCCTTAGAGTCCCTTTAACTGCAAGATGTAGAATGGATTGTAATAATATTGGTTTTGTAAGCATAAATAACACTTTTATAATTATTAACATTATCAAAAATTGGACAAAACCGTGTTTACGTGTTAGCTAGACCCAGTGGCAAAAACAAAATTTTTTTACACCCGGGGCGATTTTTTTTTAAAAACGTAGCAACCTTTTAAGGTAAAATATGGAGGTTTTTGAGCAAAATTTGAAGGTTTTGGGCCAAAATATGGAGGCTTTAGGGAAAAAAAATTTCACTGGGGAAAAATCGGCAAACTCAAAACTTTTACAATAAAAATTGTAAATCCACTGGGGGTGACTGGGCGACTGCCCATGTCCCTTGGTGTTTTCGCCAATGGCTAGACCCAGCCAACTTCAATCCATAGGAAAGATGCTGTGTTTCAGCCTGAAGTTGCCTACTCTAATATGTAAAAAAACACACACACACACATACTCATTTTAGGAAAAAGAGAACATGTGTATGAAATTACGAATCACCTCTACAGGCAAAGACATTCAACACACATTACCACTGGATACAACTCCTGAAGGTAATACCTTAATTTAGAGCTAAAAAAAAAAAAAAAATAAAAAAAAAATAAAAATCCAAATTTAGACAAATCAAGACACAGTTACTTGTATTTGAAGCATGGAAATTTGCATAATGCTCTGCATTTGGTGTTTTTTATTTATTCAAAAATGATCGTTACTCTAGATAACCAAAAATACTACTACTAGAATAACCATCATTTTTGACTAAACTAACCATTTTTTTTTTTTTTTTTTTTTTTAGAATGGAAAATTCACGCACTCTATATAATTTTACCGAATGATGTCCTAAACAGGACTCGAACCCATGACCTCAAGGTCAGAGGAGCTAATCGATACCGCTAGGCCAAAGGACCTTTGGTACTAACCATTTCTTACAAAGCCGATGGATCTCTGACTTCTTTGAGATGGCATATTTAAAGAAGATTGTGTGGTTTTATCATCTACTGTACACACTATTAGAAGAAATAAGTTAAACATATTTCAAGTACAATTTACACGGAGTATATCAACTTACCTGTAAGCAATTTATCAATCTGTTTTAGTGCCACATATCTACCATGCCATTATAAACTAGACTTGGGAAAATTCAATTTCAATGGGCATGTAACGATAAGGAGGGGAGGATCCAACAAAAACACATACTATTATATACACCACTTTCAGTTGAATGTCTATGCAGATTGCCGTCCAATTATAAGAAAATTGAACCAAGAAAGTACACTAGTAGTATTGTTGTTGTTGTTGTTGTTGTTGTTGTTGTTACGATCTCATTCAGTCCATTTATACGCACGCTTAGCAGCTTCAGCCGTATTGGAAAGTAACATGGAAATGGTAACAGGCCCAACTCCTCCAGGAACAGGAGTAACTAATGATGCTTTAACTACCGCTTCTTCATAACAAACATCTCCGGTCACCCGACAACCATGTGAACTACTGCAGTCCTGTGTCATATTATTTATTATCTATTATCTATTAGCATAAAAAAAAGCATCATATATCTATCATATACAAAACGCAAAAGTTGCATTAGACAACTAAACAAAAAAATGAGTTATGAACATAAACAGATAAACTAGAATTAAAAAAAGTATACCTTCACCAAGGTTGATCCCATGTCAATTACTACGACCCCAGGCTTTAACCAATGACCTCGAACCAAATTCGGAACTCCTACATCTGAAACTAAAATGTCAGCTTCACGCGTCGTTTGCTCCGGGTTCTTGGTGAATGCATGTACAACACTGACGGTAGCATCATATCTCTGCATATAAAAATAAACCTCGCAAATTAATAAATATAAATTCAAAACATTATGGATCGCGATCGGGTATAAAGAAATACCTGCAACAGCAACGAAGTGGGTAAACCAGTAATTTTACTTGTCCCAATTACTACGGCTTTCTTACCTGCTATTTCCACACTTGATCGGTGAAGCACCTCGATACACCCCCGAGATGCACAAGGAATAAATAAAGGTTCCCTTCCCATCAGGGCAAGATTTCCCATATTAACAGGATGAAATCCATCTACATCTTTTTTAACACTCACAGCATTTATAATCTTTTCCTCCCTCATATGCTGAAAAACAACATATTACACTAACAATTAAAGTACTGATCTTTATGTGTTTCATACACTGATTAGTGTTCTTTTAAACAGCGTTGTAAATTGTAAAAGACACGAGTCTAGGACTAGTCGACCGGGACCTTGGACTAGGGACGAGTTGATCGAGTCGGGGACGAGTTTGGAATTGACCAATGTTAACTATTAGTAATAAATAAATTAAACTAATATATATTACACATTAAATTAAATATAGTAAACTTAAAACATGAATATTTCAAACATAGCTATATGGAACAAAATCTAATTTTAAAAATTATAAATTTTTTGACCTAACCTTGAGTTTGACCGACTCATACCCGACTTGGCTGACTTTTACCCGACTTTTAAGGCGTTATTGAGCGAGTGGGAACGGACTAGTCCCCAAACCGAAACCTTGGCCCACTTTTACAACAACTGGTTAGTTCAATCAATTCCCTTTCAAAATGATGGTAATATATAATTACATCAGGCAATGGAAGTTGGACAAGAATTCCATGTACTGATTCGTTCTGATTTAATGCCGAAACGGTATCAAGAACTTCATCTTCTGTACTGTCTTCGGGAAGCTCTACTACTAGTGAGGTGATCCCGACTTGTTCACAAGCTTTTTTCTTGATGCGTACAAAAGATAAGGAGTCTTTTCTTTTGCCGACTAATACTACACCCAATCCAGGTACCTTGTTAACTGATTTTTTCATATTAAGTATTTGGGCAGATAATGTAGCTTTAATATCACTTGCAATCAACTTCCCATCAATCTTTTGTGCAGTATGCTGTTTATCTGCTTTTTACACAGGCCAGCATTAAAAATAGTGACTATTGTACCCATAATGAAATTCATGGTTTTGAAGTCAAGATGCATTTTAACGAATAATAAGTGTACATACTTTTAGGATACAAGTTAAGTTAAAACTATAACGACAGCTATAACTTTGTAGAACGAGTCCTTCGGGAACCCTCGGGTAGAGGGAGGGAGGACTCTCTCCCCTCTAGCAGTGTTGCAGAACTCGGAATTACTCAGTAAGTGCAAATCGGGGAGTACTCCGTCAAACTTAGTCAAACTCGGTCAAAAGTCAGCCAAACCTCCTCGAAAACTCGGTCTGAACTCGGCCAAAACTCAGGATTACTCGGAAAAAGGTCAAAATTCGGTCAAAGTCATACATAGTCAACATTCGACTACTGTCGGGGTACTCTATGGGTTGACGAGTACTCAATAAAAAGTCTGACCGAATACTTCCCGAGTTGCGATTTTTGCAACCTTGCCCTCAGTATAGAAACAACTTCTCTTTCATTTTCATTCTAAGGTAGAGTCGATATCGCACGTTACCATACCCACGGGGTTGTGGTTGTTTATAACTATGTTGGCCTTGCCACAAAATGAGAATCGAACTTGCGTCATTTTATCAAAGACTTCCACATTATGGGCCAACTGTAAAGGGAAATGGTATCCCTCAGCCCATTGGCTGTTTATAAATTATATTATATTATATTATATTATATTATATTATATTATATTATATTATATTCTAAATGAAATAGGGAAATGAATAGTATTCAGGGGTATTTTCGACTTTTTGTCTTTTTTTTTTCCTTTTCATATTCATCCACAAACAACCCCACACTTTATTCAAAAAATCAAATCCACCCCCCAAACAGGGGGGTAAAGTTTCAATTAACCATTCTCATAAAAAATCTTAAAAAAACTCCACCCAAATATTCAACGGGCCATATCTTCGCACTCACAACGAGTTAAATTTTTTCGCCACCATCGTTAAACTCGAAATAATTTTAGGAACACAATGTCACTAGCTATACGCAAAACGAGCGCTTTTTTAAAAAACCCTAAATATTTGGGTACTTTTCATACACGTTAATTCTCCGTTAAAATTTTAAAAGTCGACAACTCCATAGAGAAATGCGGAGATGCGCATATATTTTTAATTTTAAATAACATTTAAATATTCAACGGGCCATATCTTCGCACTCACAACGAGTTAAATTTTTTCGCCACCATCGTTAAACTCGAAATAATTTTAGGAACACAATGTCACTAGCTATACGCAAAACGAGCGCTTTTTAAAAAAACGCTAAATATTTGGGTACTTTTCATACACGTTAATTCTCCGTTAAATTTTTAAAAGTCGACAACTCCATAGCGAAATGCGGAGATGCACATATATTTTTAATTTTAAATAACATTTAAATCTTTCACGGGTTATACCTTTTAGTTCGACTCGAGTTGCGCTTCAACGACATCATCGTTACCCACAAAATTTTTTTACAAACTAAACGCAATAAAATACATTAAAAACCGAACCCCGGCGCGAAGCGAGGGTTCGAACACTAGTTATAACTATGTTGAAGTACACAATAATTATAGGATAAAAACATTAGGGTTTAAGTTGAGTAATTATGTTATATATTAATATTATACTAAATATAGTAACAGGCCAACGGCGCTACTTTTCATAGTAGCATCTTCATAATTACCCCGGGTAATTTAGTAAATCGATATTTTATCTCTTTATTTTTTTAAATTCTTTCCCATTATTTCATTACACTTTTCCCCGTTTATTTTTCCATCCCCCTATTTTTTTTACGTTTAATTAACTGGTTTTTAACCGTTTTTCACCGACCGTTAACCGATTGAAATCACCCGATAGCGAAACGAGATTTATTTATATTCCTCCTCCTTTTTCATTTCTCTAATTTTTTAAATTGTACGTTAACCGTTTTGTTTAAACGTTCAACAACGTAACCAACAAAAATCAACCCGTACCAAAGTGCCTGTTTTATATCCTCGCTAGACAATCAGGGTGGATTTCAAATGCAATTCTAATTACCAGTCATTGAACACAAAGAGCGTACTATTTAAGAGGGAGCTAAACTTGTATTATAATCATAAAAAAAAAAAAGAAGCTTACAATTAGCAGTAGCGCAATAATGGCTTAGATGCGAAGAAACTGGAGGTGGAGAAGAAGTGAAGGATAGTAGTAACCGTCGACTGCAAATACTAACAAATCCTGTTCGCATCGAATATAGTTAAGGACTTAAATTGAAATCAAACCAGTAGAATCAATCACATCAGAAACATAAATTATTTCAAGTAAAATAGCAAAACTTGAACATGTCACTCGTGTGTATTGTGAATTGTGATAACGTGTACGATTCAGGTCTCAGAGTCACAGGTGCTGCGCTGTCCTTGAATGCTCATTTTTTTAATTCGGCACAACTTGCATTTTTTTTTGTTTATTTATTTATTCTGTCATAATAAGATGGTTTAAAGTTCGGATATTAATTTTGGACTTAGAATGTTAGTTTGAAGCATTACAGTTGATATTGTCATTTTTTTCCTCAAAAGTGGTTACACATCTCAGATTGTATATGTCAGCATGAGGTGCGGCGCACCAGCTTTGTTTCAAGAGTTCCAGATGCGACGCACCATAAGGTGTGCGGCGCGCCAGATTGTCAAACTTCAGAACTCGCGGCGCACCAATTAAGTGGTGTAGTGCACCATATGTCGGTTTTTCCTGAAACATGCGACTTTAAGGATATCCTCAAGGGTTTTTATCATATCTTTGACCTCGCCGTTTCTAGAGCATTTGGAGGCGATTTGAGTGTAAGTCATTTTTCATCAAATCCAAGCTATTTTATCATCACGGTTGAAGATTCATCATTAGTTTATAAGTATTAACATTAGTAACACTTGTTCTTACATTGAACTTAGGATTTCCGTTGTTTTTATTAATTGTGTTTGAATCTTTTAGGATGATTTGCTAATTTCTAGTGTGATTACTTAGATGTGAAACTATCGTTTGTTCATTTTATAGATTTTAATATTTGAATGATTAATATTGATTGGAGAGTTGTATTCCCTTGAAACCAAACATTTGCTTGAAATTCAATGGACTAATCAGAGCGCGACATGTGGCACGACAATCACATGTGATTGGAAAAAAAATTAAAAATTTTTAAAATTTTTTTTTTTAAATTTAAAAAAAAAAAATTTGAAAATTTTTTTTTTATGAATTTTTTTTTTTTTAAATTTAGCATGTCAAATCCAATCACATGTGATTGTAAAACCCAATCACATGTGATTGTGGAACTCAATCACATGTGATTCTGCATATCAAATCCAATCACATGTGATTAAAAAAATTAAAATTTTTTAAAAAAAAATTCAACCGGAAACATACTTTAATTCGGTGATTTGATCAAGTTTGTTAGCGTTTCGTGATCATATCTTCAAAATTTTAGACTTTAATTCGGTGATTTAATCAAGTTTTGATCCAAAACTTGGTGTTTGAAGGTTTTAGCACAAATTTAGTGAAATTCGTTATTATTCGTCATTTTACTGAATTTTATTTTTCAATCACATGTGATTGGATTTGACATGCAACAATCACATGTGATTGGGTTTTACAATCACATGTGATTGGCATGCCCAATCACATGTGATTTACTGCATGTTAAATTTAATCACATGTGATTGTAAAAAAAAATTAAAAAAAAAAGTTCAAAAAAATTAAAAAAAAAAATTCGAAAAAAAAAATTTTTGAAATTTTTTTTTTTTTTATTTTTTTTTTCAATCACATGTGATTATCGCGCCACGTGTCGCAATCTGATTGGTCCCTTAAATCTCAACTTAAAGTTTGGTCTCATTTGAATATTCATTAAAAGAACCATAATTGTAATTATTTATTACTTTAATTCGATTACGTATATTATTGAATTGTTAATGTTAGTTAATTACTGATATATAATATATGCTAGAACACATTTAGTGATTTAGACGTTTAGGCATTTGATTTCAAGTGATTAAGTGTATAATCTGTAACCGAAAAGTAATTAAATAATATAGTCGTGTAATTGCTTCGAGTGATCGTTGTAATTAGAGTTTTATGTGAGTTTAATCCAGATCGAGTCTCATTAATATAATCAAATATAGTATGGTCTTTTGAAAGAGATTAATATGAGTTAATCAAATTTAGTTGAATGAGTTATACATTTATCGAATAGTTAATCGATTTTATTTGTAAAAGACAATCTACATTGATAGTTAATCATATGAGTAAACACCGTTTTCTCTTATTTGATAATTCGTTTATTTAATTATTGTGTTTATTTTAGTTTAACAAAAATCAATTCAAAAACCTCCCTTCTTTAGCATAATTAATTAGTTTACACTCTAGTTTAGTTGCCTTTATCGTGTGATAGTTTTCGGGTACATCTTTCCAGTAAATTTTAGGTTGTATTTTTATCACATCAACTTTTTGGCACGACTGACGGGGAGCGGTCTTTAATTAGAAGTTTAAGTTACTTGTAATTATTCGATCATTTTGTCATAATTTAATTCCCGCAAAAGTTACTTGCTTTATTTTATTTTTGTTATTGTGTTCGTTGATGTTGCTGAATCAAGTTATACAATCCATTAATAAGAAAATATCAAATTCGACTAACACACTTATACATGCAAGTGTACCCGATCATGCAATAGTATAGAATGGATAAATCCATATTTCATTCCTAGGAATAGCAACTAGTACTTTCTTCAAATGATAAATAACATGTAATTTCTAAATTAACAGAAAAACGGTAAATCAAGGGGTTTTATCATTGACCAACAGGTATTGTCAAAGGCAAGGATTTAATTTATATACTTTAAAACAAAAGCAAGCAGGTAATTTAAAGCAAACAATCAATATCAAACATACATATTCACTGATGCACTATTCGCTTCATATATTGGGCTTTTGGATAAAAATACACAATTTCATATCATGTGTGTGATTGTAATCTGCTCATGCATTCCAGACGCAACTACAATAATTAGCATGCAAAAGTGTCACTCAATCTTATACTAATCAATGTAACAGACCGCCCATGTATTTTAAATTACTTATCAACTGAATTATTAACCTAGAACATGACGTTGTATGGTAGCAATCACCAATAATTGCACTAACTAGTCGTCGCATAAAATTCACACTTGCTAGCTTCTCTAATAAGTCAATATCAAACTAATTGCCAGATAGCATGCATAACCCTATTGTCACTTTGTTATGAATCATTAAACCTATCTTATGAGTTATCAATTCAATTAGATAAGCATAATCACTAAAATCATAACAAAATAATACTAAAACAAGGGTTGATCTTTACTAAGCAATAGCTCATTACACAATTAATTCAATTGACATAAAAATAAAATTAGCCTAACACAATCAGTATTTGGCCTAAGCAAACATAATAAACTTAGTCAACAACCATCATAAAATCAATAAAACATATGTTTAAAGTAGAATTTATAATAAAGATAAAAAGAATTAAACCTAAAATATAAGTGTATATGGAATAAAACAGCATTACTAGCTCCTCCTTCATGATTAGACCGCGTTTGAAGGCTCCAAATTGCTCCAATAACCTTCAAAAATTGTCTGGAATTTGATATCGGCTAAAAAGTTACGTTTTTACCCTCGATATTAAGCGCCAAAATCAATAAAGTAATTAAATTTATCGATGTAGATAAAGTGGTTACGAGATGATGCAAGAGGAATCGAAGAAAACAGACTTAAAACGAAGAATTAGAGCGAAAACAGTGAAAATCAAGTTATGATCTCGGAAATCAAGTTACGATCCCGGAAACAAGTAAAACAGGCCAAGCCATTGAGACGACCCGTCCTAATCCATAAGGACGAATACAATAACATATGATTTCATTGCGAGGTATTTGACCTCTATATGATACATTTTACAAACATTGCATTAGTTTTTAAAAGATAAACTTTCATTTCATCGAAAGTTGACAGACATGCATACCATTTCATAATATCCAAACTATAAATGACCTAATCTGTCATCTACTTAGTAATAATCTTTATTGAACTCAACAATTTGAATGCAACGCATTTTGAAATATGACATGTATGACTCCAAGTAATATCTTTAAAATGAGCAAATGCACAGCGGAAGATTTCTTTAATACCTGAGAATAAACATGCTTTAAAGTGTCAACCAAAAGGGGCTTTAAAAATAAAATGACGCGAAACATGCTTTGAAGAAATAAAACGACGTATAAACATGCTTTAATAATAATAATAATAATAATAATAATAATAATAATAATAATAGTGAAAGGACCCGTCCTAATCCACCTGGACGAAGTCATCAACATTTGGTCCCATTGCGATGATCGGCTCCAAGTAATGTCCTTATATTGAGCAAATGCACAGCGAAAGACTTAATTCGTACCTGAGAATAAACATGCTTTAAAGTGTCAACCAAAAGGTTGGTGAGTTCATAGGTTTATCATAACAATCATTTCAATATGTTAATAGACCACAAGATTTCATAATCATAAACATAATACACTCGCAAGTGTATGTAAAGCATTCTAAGTGGTTGAGCACTTGGTAACCATACTTAACATTTAATCAACGTCGCATATTCCCTTTATTATGAAATCTCACTACACCGTACCAAGTGTAGTCACCAAAACGAAGTACTGTGCAACCGTTGAATACTGGTCGTCCAGTCCGGTTGGGGTTGTCAGGCCCGATAGATCTATCTACAGGATTCGCGTTTACAATACCCATGTAAATAGTAGTTACCAAGCTACAGGGAAATATGCTAGTGGTACAACTCAACGTAGAATATATTTTTAAGTACTTGTGTCTATTTTGTAAACATTTATAAAAGCAACACATGTATTCTCAGCCCAAAAATATATATTGCAAAAGCAATTAAAAAGGGAGCAAATAAAACTCACTTTTGCCTTGAAGGTATTTAATTCGACTTGGTCTCCGATAGATATCACGAACCTAACCATATATATAATATATCAACATATTTTCTTTTTAAGTAATCGTTACATATATATATATATATATATATACTTTTAATACTTTTAATATTTTCTTAGTCCGTAGTTAGCAGTCTGATGTTAGTGGTCCACAATTAGTTGCTTAAATAAAATAAATAAAGACCCCATCGTATTCATATTGATCATAATTAATCTCGACCCATGGTACCATGTTGTCAAATGACGTGTTGCGTACATAAAGTACCGTGTTGTCAAATGACGTGTTGCATACAATCATGAGGTCTTATGATTAATCTTCTCGTGTTGTTTACGGGTGGTCCTGAAATATATAAAATCAAATCATAAGTAATTATATATAAAATATCATATTAATTAGAAAAGATATGATTAATTTACTTTTTCTCCAAATATTTTCGTAGCTAAACTAGCTTCGGATACCCAATCTTGTTTTAGTCGTAGTTTCTTCATTACAACTCCGTTTTTGTTGGTTCAACTTGCCACTTCCTTGGATCGAGTCAAATTTTAAGAATATGAACTGAAAATACCTTAGTTAGTATTTGAAATCATAGGTTATAGGTCAAACTTTGGTGAAACTTATGAAAGTGATCATTTTCCATCATAAAAACAACATTTAATGATCATTTTTCTAAAAATACTTACACTTTGAGTTAAACCATGAAATTTTTATGTGTTAACATATTCATAAGAAATATCATTTTTTCAGAACATGAACTTCCAATTCAAAGTTCAAGATGGTTTTTAATTATCCAACCCAAAATAGCCCCTGGTTGCACTCCGACGACGTAGATTCAGTTTTTAAGATGTTCTTTGTAAAACCAAGTTATATCTTGTTAGGTTAGCATATCATTATGATATATTATAGGTCTTGAAGTGTTTTAAAAGTCAAGTTAGAAGGATCTATTTAGTTTGCGAACAAGTTTGAAATCATTCAAACTATGTTCTTGTTGTTAAAATTTTATACCACAAAATAAGATAGCTATATGAATATGAATTGAATAAGATTATGAACAAGGTTACTACCTCAAGTTACTTGGACAAAGTTACTGCAAAAGATAAGAAATAATCTTGGAATCAAAGAGTGGTGGAGTTAGATCAAAAGGTTGGAAGTAAACTTCTTCAAATGGGTGGTTATTTTGATATGTTCTTGAAAGAGTTTTCTTATGGTGTTTAAGGCTTGTAATTGAAGCTAAATGATGGGGAAAATGCTTGGAGATGATCAAGTATGAAGTTAGGAGTATTTTGAGAGTGAAATTAGGGTGTAGGTATGAGAAAATGGAGTGAAGAAATGGTGTTCATTTATAAAAACGTTTTTAGTTTATAAAGAAAGAAAAGGATTCCTAATTTTGTTTTCTTACTAATAATTCATACTACTTGACAAATTCTAGTTACCTCATATCTAGGGCAGTAATAATGTTGATTAGGATGTTGATTTGATGTGTATATACCAATAGTAAATACGTATAGAAGCTGGGTATGATACGGGTACATATACCCTAGATATACGTATAGAAATCTTGAGGAAACGGAACGAGAATTCAAATATAGCTATCTTTTGTGAATATACTTATATTGTTTTATGTATTTAAGTCCTTAAAAAGTGATTAAATACATTATATATACGATACATGTATAAGCATTATAGATTATAAGTATATATATCAAAGAATGTTACGTATAGTTATCGTTTTAAAACTTAAGTTAGTAGTTTCAAAATATACTTATAACTCATTGTCATTAGTACACAATGAGATGTTAAACCATCCTTAGATCATGTTAAATATATATAAATACATATATATACACAAACGTATAATTATCGTATGTTATATAGTTCGTGATATCATCGGTCATATTGGACGGTCAAACGTTGTGTAAAACTCTTTTCAAAAACACAAGTATCAACAATTTGGATTGCTTATCATGTTGGTATGGTTTAATTTATGTAAATATTAATCTCATAAGTATAATTTGGTCGAAAAATTCCGGGTCATTACAGTACCTACCCGTTAAAGAAATTTCGTCCCCGAAATTTGATAGAGGTTGTTATGGATAACAATAAGAAGGTTTTGATGAAAAATATAAGGTGATAATGGAGTTTTATCATTATTGAGTAATGTAGATAAAACGATTCGATTATGCGAAGAATATAAATGAGACTATCGTAAAAGAGTGAGATGAGTAAAATATATTCGTCTTAACCGATGACGTAGTTATGATTGATTTCCGGGATTTAAGGGATTTAAAGAGAATCTTACGTAATAAGATTTGGTTCTTTGGTGATTAAGGAAATCAGGATCTTCTTTGATTATATGCAATAATCTGTTTCGATTGCTCTGTCGGATATTTCACTATAAATTCACCCCTTCATTTCCTTATTTTCCATGACTCACTCCTTCTATTCTTTCTCCATTGATTCTTACTTTAAAGCATTCATCAATATGCTCCATCCAGTCCTGATTCTTGCTATACTCCTAACTTTTATATCTGTCATTCTTCTTTTTCATCTACCACCAGAAGAATCTATTTACTTCTACTATACTCTTGTGTTTATAGTGTTTCTAATTCTCCCGTATCTCTATATTGCTATCTGCATCGATATACACAGTTTGTAATTTCGGGGTTATTATCGAAGTTTATATTCTTCATTATTTTTCGGAGCTTCATGCTTTCGTTTTCTCTTCCCGACTTCGAGTCAAGCGAGTAATGGTCTGGAATTCGTAGATATGAAATTCTGAATGAACATAGCTAATGCTCTAAGAAGAAAATGGTAATAGAACGATTTTGATTTGTTAAATTACCAGAATACCCTGGAGAAGACCGAGTCATCCAGAAAAATATTCTCTTGATATGTTTAGAGATTAGATAGAATGTAAGAGTCATGTAAATGGCACATGATGACGGTACTGTGAATCATCATGCTTCATTAGAAACTCAGCATGACTTACTGTAATATAATGACGTTGATCAAGTGTCATTATATTATACTAATCCATGCTTCAGTTCCCAACACTACTTCAAAACATTCATATTTTAAACTCGAAGGTTTCAGAATTTAGAAACTAACACAGTTTCTATTATGTTGCAGATATTACGGAGAGATAAATGATCTCAGATAAGAATAGTTGTGAAAATATCGCCAGAAATATGGAGGATATTTATAATAGAACATACGAGAATATCTTAGAATTTCTAATATCAATGGATGATGAAGAAGATTTGTCTGTGAAGGTTTAGAATGAGAAATAAGATGTTTGCTAACGATTTCAGCAGGCACAGAATCATTTGGATTCTTTGAAGGCAAACTTATTCTTTGTGATTTGTCCACGGCTTTCTTCATAGTTTCACATAATCCGCTTTTCGGTACTAAATTTTCTATCGAGCTTCCTAACACTCCTTTCTTTATCATCAAACTTTTGGCCATTAAGATCATCTACAACATGCTGCTTCGTCAGCATTTTTAAAGTTAACTGATCTGGGTCATCGGTTATCAAACCGAGGTAGTTTAAGGAGAATTGTGTTTTTAGAATGATTAATCGCTGATGGTAATATTGTGGAATATAAAAGGTTCCCCAGTAACAATAAAGAGTACGCATATATATCTCGGTTATAATAAAGTTGTTTCGGATGAAAAGTCGGAGTTGATTTGCTGGAGCTGTGACAAAATTAGCTACTTTGGAAAGGGATTGCAAAACGATCTTCGGTAATAACAATGTCAAAGGAACTAGAACAGATACGTGTCAAACGTTTACTCAGTTTCCGAGGGTTTTTCAGGTGCATAACTATATGCATCAATCTTTTCTTTCATAGATGAAGTGCGGTTGGTTTATCCTCTCGATTGAGGTGTTTTTAAGAATCATGATAGATTTGAACGCTGATTGTAATCGTCGAGATACAATGAGGTTTAAGATGAAACCAAGTGGCAATCTTGAAGAAATGTTTAGTTTCATATGTTATAATCAATATTTTAATTCATTTTAATTGTCCAATGTCATTAGTCCACAGTCGATAGTCCACAGTAACAGTCCAATAATTCATATATAGTTTAATATATAATATACGAATTAATTAATACGTGTCGTGACCCGTATACCTCTCAGACTCGATCACAACTCAAACTATATATATTATTGTAGAATCAACCTCAACTCTGTATAGAGAACTCGATCATTACTGCATATAGAGTGTCTATGGTGATTCCAAATAATATATATAGATGCGTCGATATGATATGTCAAAACATTGTATACGTGTCCCGATATTTAAAGTGCGTAAAATAATTACAGAAATTAAATTACGATAAATAAAAGTGCGATAATTAAATTGCGATAAATAAACTGCGATAAATAAAATGTAATCTGTTAGCTAGGAACAATTAGCTGGAACAGTTAGCGTGGATTCTTAACAAAATTTTTCATAGTTAATTTGTTTGTTTCTAACAGATTTTATTTTGTCATATGTTTTCTTCATATGCCACTTGTTGGATTCTGGGAAGTCAAAATCCAAATATGAAATTGAATGAAAATGGTTATTCTGCGGTGAACGGATACGTATATCGGTGGTTGTAAGTAGGATAGTAAATGACTGTTGAATCAGTTTCGACGAATGTACAATGTAACTTATTAAGATGAAATCTAATTATTCCTCAGGTATTACCTACCCGTTAAAAAAAATTTTTTCCCCATTAATATTTTGTACAAAAGAACTTTTAATTACAATCTTTATGAAAACATATATACATATATATTTTCTTTAGATGAAATCATGAATTTAATGAGTTAATATGATATTAATCTCATTTGCTTTTCGGTTTGAGCTAGAATAAGAAATCTCTAAAACTTTTTGAAACCAAATATTCTTCGCAGAATATCAATGAAGTTATGGATCAATACTTCATCGTTCATTATTGTTGGTACTCCTTGGTATCAATGGTGCGTATGATGTTGATGTTTGTGGGACAGATTATGATGTCGAGACGTGTGATGCGGATGTTGTTTGTTAGTGGTGATGATGGTATTGTTGATGTTATTGATGGTGGTGCTGATTATGCTGCTGGTGCTGCTGCTGGTGTTTGCAACCTTCGCACCATGTTCTCCAAAGCCGTCAAGTGAGCGCGAAGTTCGTTAACTTCTGCTAGTATACCGGGATGATTGGCGGTTGGAGCGAGCGAATGAACAAGATTTGTAATATGGGATAGTATATAGTCGTGACGAGATACTCTAGAAATGAAAGAGAAAATGGTGTTTCGAATAGGTTCGCCGATAAGTGCTTCAGGTTCATCGCCAAGAGGGCAATTTGGTGGATGGAATGGATCACCTTCTTCTTGTCTCCAGTGATTTAGTATATTACGAACCCATCCCCAATTCATCCAGAATAGATGATGGGAAATTGGTTGATCCATTCCGGTGACGCTGCTTTCGGAGCCCGAATGGAAATCCATATCGGCATAACTGTCGGAATCTGAAGAATTCGAACTAGATGCGGAATCCATCTTGTATAATGGGGAAAATGAATTTTTGGTATGGAATAGATTATAGGAGTTAGATTTGGTACTCTTCAATACATAATTTACATATGTATATATAATACCAAAATGCCGTAAATTACGGAGAATCTTTGAAAAGATATCAGTCAAAGTTCGCAATAACAGATATGCTAAGATAAGAATTCGTCTATACACTATCAATGCAGTAAATGCACTAAAACGTGTCTAGACTTATGAATGATAAGCAGGTAATTTCCTAAGGATGATAAGCAGATGGTTTCCGACTAGAAATGATAAGCAAAACTTTTGACATGTAGACACGGTCGAAGTCCAGACTCATTAATGCATCCTAACAACTACTAGTTAGACACACTAATGCAAGGCCTGGTTCGCTACGACCACCGCTCTGATACCAACTGAAAGGACCCGTCCTAATCCACCTGGACGAAGTCATCAACATTTGGTCCCATTGCGATGATCGGCTCCAAGTAATGTCCTTATATTGAGCAAATGCACATCGGAAGACTTAATTCGTACCTGAGAATAAACATGCTTTAAAGTGTCAACCAAAAGGTTGGTGAGTTCATAGGTTTATCATAACAATCATTTCAATATGTTAATAGACCACAAGATTTCATAATCATAAACATAATACACTCGCAAGTGTATGTAAAGCATTCTAAGTGGTTGAGCACTTGGTAACCATACTTAATATTTAATCAACGTCGCATATTCCCTTTATTATGAAATCTCACTACACCGTACCAAGTGTAGTCACCAAAACGAAGTACTGTGCAACCGTTGAATACTGGTCGTCCAGTCCGGTTAGGGTTGTCAGGCCCGATAGATCTATCAACAGGATTCGCGTTTACAATACCCATGTAAATAGTAGTTACCAAGCTACAGGGAAATATGCTAGTGGTACAACTCAACATAGAATATATTTTTAAGTACTTGTGTCTATTTTGTAAACATTTATAAAAGCAACACATGTATTCTCAGCCCAAAAATATATATTGCAAAAGCAATTAAAAAGGGAGCAAATGAAACTCACTTTTACCTTGAAGGTATTTAATTCGACTTGGTCTCCGATAGATATCACGAACCTAACCATATATATAATATATCAACATATTTTCTTTTTAAGTAATCGTTACATATATATATACTTTTAATACTTTTAATATTTTCTTAGTCCGTAGTTAGCAGTCCGATGTTAGTGGTCCACAATTAGTTGCTTAAATAAAATAAATAAAGACCCCATCGTATTCGTATTGATCAGAATTAATCTCGACCCATGGTACCATGTTGTCAAATGACGTGTTGCGTACATAAAGTACCGTGTTGTCAAATGACGTGTTGCATACAATCATGAGGTCTTATGATTAATCTTCTCGTGTTGTTTACGGGTGGTCCTGAAATATATAAAATCAAATCATAAGTAATTATATATAAAATATCATATTAATTAGAAAAGATATGATTAACTTACTTTTTCTCCAAATATTTTCGTAGCTAAACTAGCTTCGGATACCCAATCTTGTTTTAGTCGTAATTTCTTCATTACAACTCCGTTTTTGTTGGTTCAACTTGTCACTTCCTTGGATCGAGTCAAATTTTAAGAATATGAAGTTAAAATACCTTAGTTTGTATTCAAAATCATAGGTTATAGGTCAAACTTTGGTGAAACTTATGAAAGTGATCATTTTCCATTATAAAAACAACATTTAATGATCATTTTTCTAAAAATACTTATACTTTGAGCTAAACCATGAAATTTTTATGTGTTAACATATTCATAAGAAATATCATTTTTCCAGAACATGAACTTCCAATTCAAAGTTCAAGATGGTTTTTAATTATCCAACCCAAAATAGCCCCTGGTTGCACTCCGATGACGTAGATTCAGTTTTTAAGATGTTCTTTGTAAAACCAAGTTATATCTTGTTAGGTTAGCATATCATTATGATATATTACAGGTCTTAAAGTGTTTTAAAAGTCAAGTTAGAAGGATCTATTTAGTTTGCGAACAAGTTTGAAATCATTCAAACTATGTTCTTGTTGTTAAAATTTTATACCACAAAATAAGATAGCTATATGAATATGAATTGAATAAGATTATGAACAAGGTTACTACCTCAAGTTACTTGGACAAAGTTACTCCAAAATATAAGAAATAATCTTGGAATCAAAGAGTGGTGGAGTTAGATCAAAAGGTTGGAAGTAAACTTCTTCAAATGGGTGGTTATTTTGATATGTTCTTGAAAGAGTTTTCTTATGGTGTTTAAGGCTTGTAATTGAAGCTAAATGATGGGGAAAATGCTTGGAGATGATCAAGTATGAAGTTAGAAGTATTTTGAGAGAGAAATGAGGGTGTAGGTATGAGAAAATGGAGTGAAGAAATGGTGTTCATTTATAAAAACGTTTTTAGTTTATAAAGAAAGAAAAGGATTCCTAATTTTGTTTTCTTACTAATAATTCATACTACTTGACAAATTCTAGTTACCTCATATCTAGGGCAGTAATAATGTTGATTAGGATGTTGATTTGATGTGTGTATACCAATAGTAAATACGTATAGAAGCTGGGTATGATACGGGTACATATACCCTAGATATACGTATAGAAATCTTGAGGAAACGGAACGAGAATTCAAATATAGCTATCTTTTGTGAATATACTTATATTGTTTTATGTATTTAAGTCCTTAAAAAGTGATTAAATACATTATATATACGATACATGTATAAGCATTATAGATTATAAGTATATATATCAAAGAATGTTACGTATAGTTATCGTTTTAAAACTTAAGTTAGTAGTTTCAAAATATACTTATAACTCATTGTCATTAGTACACAATGAGATGTTAAACCATCCTTAGATCATGTTAAATATATATAAATACATATATATACACAAACGTATAATTATCGTATGTTATATAGTTCGTGATATCGTCGGTCATATTGGATGGTCAAACGTTGTGTAAAACTCTTTTCAAAAACACAAGTCTCAACAATTTGGATTGCTTATCATGTTGGTATGGTTTAATTTATGTAAATATTAATCTCATAAGTATAATTTGGTCGAAAAATTCCGGGTCATTACAAATATAAATAATTTTAGAGTTCAACCTTTGAAGAAAGGGGCTTTAAAAATAAAACGTCACTGCCCAGACTCGAATCCGTGACCTCTTGCTAACCCGAACACTCCCTAGACCATGGCCCTGCTACTCCCTTATCAGTTTTATGTTCGGATTTAATAATATATAACCCGAAGAGATAGCAGTCCATGTTACAGCACAATTGTAAATCCATTTAAATTATAAACGGCCCAACACAATGGCCTGTTATTTGATTAATGGATCATGCAGCCCAAAAGCATACTAACCAAGCCCAATCTTTATTTAATGGGTACGTGAATAAAAAAAATCAGAAAAATGTAATAGTGCCGCTGTAGCAGAAAATATAAATAATACGGTATCATCTTCTTAACATCATCAACCCTAATTATCATTATCATCTAAACGCACGACATCATCATCACTCATCATTGCCGTTTATCATCATCATTCATCATCATCACTCATCATCGTCGTTTATCATCATCATTCATCATCATCGTTCGTCAACAATAAAACACTAATAGATGCACATATAGTTCAAACCAAAGGGTGATGGGTTACATCAGCAGTTTAATTGGTGTTTTGCATCAAAAGTCGAGCAGTAGCTGTGGCAGCAGATTTGTAGCAACAAGGTGGGTTTTTGAGGGTAGTATAATCGGTCATAATTAGTGAAAATAGTCTGTAGCAAAGGTGTTTGGTTGGTGTTTGCACAACAAACAGTAGCACTAATATATTCCGGTTTAAAAAAAATGTGGTCTTGGGGTGGCGATGGTTTGCACAGTAACCAGGAATAGCAATAGCTGAAGTGACAAGTGTAGCAGCGGTGTAGGTATGTGGGTTGAGGAAGATGACGGTTGTGGGTGATGATTTTCATAGTTTGATGGTGATTTCGTTTGTAATGGTTTCTAAGGTGGCTGTGACATGATCACGGTAGGAATCAATAAAGAAAACGGCAGCAGCACTAGTTCTATTATTGTTGTGGTGTTCGATTGGGATTACAACAGGAAATAAATAAACAGATGGTGATGCTTGGGTTAAGATGGCGGTTGGTAGTTATCGAAAACATAAACATGAAATCAAGAAAATAGAAGTGGTTTAAGGTTGTTTTCGAAGGTGGTGTCTAAAGGTGGTGGTTTTTAGTGGTGGTGTTGGGTTGGAAAAACAGAACAATAAGCAATCGGTGATGGTGGTTTGTGAGGTTTGTTCTTGGTCAGACCAAAACAAGTAACGAAAAGAAAAGAATACATACATATATATATACATATATATATATATATATATATATATATATATATATATATATATATATATATATATATATATATATATATATATAATCAAACACCTTCCACCGGGAACAACATCGAACTTCCACCCTTCCCCTCGTGAATTACCACCTTGCACCACCACTATCGCCGAACCACCTTCTACCACCGTGTACCACCATCATCATTTATATATATATATATATATGTATAAATGATGATGGTGGTACACGGTGGTAGAAGGTGGTTCGGCGGTAGTGGTGGTGCAAGGTGGTAATTCACGAGGGGAAGGGTGGAAGTTCGATGTAGTTCCCGGTGGAAGGTGTTTGATTATATATATATATATATATATATAAATGATGATAGTGGTACACGGTGGTAGAAGGTGGTTCGGCGGTAGTGGTGGTGCAAGGTGGTAATTTACGAGGGGAAGGGTGGAAGTTCGATGTAGTTCCCGGTGGAAGGTGTTTGATTTATGTTTGTGTAGGTGTGTATGTAATTGTATGGATATGCATATGTATTAAATATTCTCTCATGATTTTTAAAGGTGAGGAAGACAACACACACAGTATCTCACCTAATTAACATGCACAGTTAGCCATCGGGTATATATGTATATTCTTATATATATGGAATATATAATAGATAGTGGAGGACAACCCTAGTACAACCATAAAATCACAGACTCAATCAATTATAACTATATAATATAATAATGTAACTAATAATAAACGTGCATCAAACTTAATATCTTACCGACAGTTTTCACGGACCGAAATATCGTACTCCGTTGTTAATTCAGTGGCGGATAAAAAGTCTTCAAAAAAATCTCATATTTTTAAATTACATAGTTTTATTTATTTTGGTCATTATGGTATAAAATTTGATCATTAATTTATTAAATAAAAATTACATCAACTGTCCCTCTCAATTCTAGGTAAAAATATTAAAAGTTCTAAAATTTAACAAACAGCTCCTAAATACATTTTTAATAAGTCTATAATTTATAGAACTCATTTTCGGATCACCGTTTATTTTAAAATCATATAAGTTTGAATTTAGTTTGCTTAATATCAATCGGAACATCAAACGAGTATTACAATCATTTAATATTTGTTTTTTTACTATACTTTATTTATATATAGTTATGTTGTAAATAATAATTATTATAATATTCTATTTTTTATTTTATTTTACATAATTCGTTTTAATAACAACAACATATAATGTTTCGAATTATATTTCCAATTATATATATATATATATATATATATATATATATATATATATATATATATATATATATATATATATATATATATATATATATATATATATATTCACACATAACTATTTACAAATAGTGGTTCGTGAATCTTCGGGAATGGTCAAGGTCAATGCATTTATGAAAAATAGTTCCAATATTTTGAGACTCGATTTAATAGACTTTGCTTATCGTGTCGGAATCATTATAAGATTAAGTTTATATTTGATCGGAAATTTCCGGGTCGTCACAGCACCTACCCGTTAAAGAAATTCCGTCTCGAAATTTGATTGGGATGGTCATTGCTGACAATAAGTATGTTTTCATGAAATATCCTAGCTGAAAATTAGAGTTTCATCATCATAGAGTAATATGGATAAAACAATTCATTTATGTGAAGAGTGCGAGTGAAGTTATCACAAAAGTGTGAATGAGTAAATGCAAGTTCGTCTTAACTGGTGACGTAGTCACGGTTGATTTTTTGAATTTAAGGGATTTAGGGAAAATCTTTGTAATAAGATTTGGTTCTCCGGTAATTAAGGAAATAGGATCTTCTTTGGTTAAATACGATAATCTTGTTTTGATTGCTCTGTCGGATATTTCACTATAAATTCATCCTCTTCATTTCCTTTATATTTTGGGAGTTCCATCCTTTGGTTTTCTCTTTCCGACTTTAAGTCAAGCGAATAATGGTCCAAAATTCGTAGGTATGAAGTTTCGAATAAACATGACTAACGTTCTAAGAGAGAAATTGTAATAGTACGATCTTGATTGATTAAATTACCAGAATTCCAGAAAGAAGATAGATCTATTAGGAAAATATGTTCCCGATATGTTTACATATATTAAATTATGCCACTTGTTGGATTCCGATAAGTCAAAATCCAAATATGAAATTGAATGAAAATGGTTATTCTGTGGTGAACAGATTCATATATCTGTGGATGTAAGTAGGATAGTAAATGGCTGTTGAATCAGATTCGAAGAATGTATAGTGTAACTTATTAATGTGAAATCTAAATATTCCTCGGGTATTACCTACCCGTTAAAATATTTTCACCATTAACAGTTTGTACAAAAGAATTTTTAATTACAATCTTTATGAAAACATATGTACATATATATTTTCTTCATATGTAATCATGGATTTATGAGTTAATATGATATTAATCTCATTTGCTTTTCGGTTTGAGCTAGAATAAATAATCTCTAAGACTTTAGAGATTACATAATCGCCGCCTAATAGTTTTCCAATGAAGTTATGAATCAATACTTTATCGTTTGTTGTTGTTGGTATTCCTTGGTATCCACAGAGCGTATGACATTGGTGCTTGTGGGACAGATTGTAAAATTGAGGTTTACAAAGCGGTTGGGGTTGGTGGTGGTAATGGTACTGTTAGCGTTGATGATGGTGGTACTGTCGATGTCGGTGATGCTGCTGGTGCTTGTAACCTTTGCACCATATTTTCCAAAGCCACTACTCGTGAACGAAGCTCGTTGACTTCTTCTATTACACCTGGATGATTGTCGGTTCGAACAAGTGGATGAATAAGATCTAGAATCTGAGATAGTATATAATCGTGATGAGATACTATGAAAATGAGAGAGAAAATGGTGTCTCGAATATGTTCGCCGGTAAGTGCTTCAGGTTCATCGCCAATAGGTGAATTCAGTTGGTGGAAAGGACCGCCTTCTTCGCGTCTCTATTGATTAAGTCGACTACGAACCCATCCCCAATTCATCTAGAATTGATGATGGCTAATTGGTTGATCCATTCCGGTGACACTGCTTTCGAAGCTCGAGTACAACTCCATATCGGAATCCGAGGGACTTGAACTAGTGGTGAGTTCTATTTCGTACGATTGAATAAAGAATTTTTCGATATGAAGTGATTTTCGACTATTGGATGATATTCTAACTACATAGAATATCTATATATATTGAATAAAAGATTTCGTAAATTACGGAGGAATTTACGAAATATGTCAGGCAAAGTTTACAGTAACAGATACGCTAAGATATGGATTAGCAGATACGCTAAGATATAAATTTTGTCTATACACTATTCATGCAATCAATGCAGTAAGATGTGTCTATACTAAGAATGATAAGCAGGTAATTTCCGACAAGAAATGATAAGCAAAACTTTTTGACATGCAGACACGGTCGAAGTCCAGACTCACTAATGCATCTAAACAACTATCAGTTAGACACACTAATGCAAGACCTGGTTCGCTAAGACCACCGCTCTGATACCACATGAGATGTGACGACCCGAAAATTTTCGACCAAATTTAAACTAAATCTTTATATGGTTTCGACATGATAAGCAAAGTCTATTAAATTGAATTTCAAAATTTTTGAACTATTTTATGAAATCAATTGACCTTTGACTGTTTCCGACGATTTACGAACAATTGTTTGTAAATAAATAAGTATATATATGTATATATAAATATAAATATAAGTGCATATAATGAATTGAAACTATAGAATACAGTTTAATCATCTGAATTAAATATGTAAAATAATATACAGAATAATTAAGTTATTATTAAAATATATATATATATATATATATATATATATATATATATATATATATATATATATATATATATATATATATATATATAAAATAAATATATATATAAATGATTCCTATTAATTATTATGTTGAAACATGTATAAATATTAAATATTCAATAAATGATATCATATAAGATATGATGTAATTATTAAATACTACATAATTAATAAATTGTAATATTAATATATTAAATATAATTACAAGTTAAAAATATAGTTATATTGCTATTATTATTATTATTTCATTATTAATATTAATATTAATGATAATATTAATATCGGTATTATATTATTATATATAATATATAGATATGAAATTCGATACATTTTATTTGTTATAATATTATTAATACTAATATTATTGTTATCATTATTAATATCATTATTATTAGAATTAGTAGAAGAATTATGATTTTGGTTGTTATTATAGTTATCATTGTTATTAATTATTATTAAACTTATTATTATCATTAAAATTATCATTTTTATTATTATTAGTATTATCATATTATTATTTTTAGTATCTTTATCAATAATAATATTATTATTATTAATATTATTATTATTACTAATTAGTATTATTATCATTATTAATATAATAATTATTATTAATTGTATTATTGTTATTATTATATTAATTATTAATATATATTAAATATATAATATATTATACAGATGATTCCAAATTCGTTTAATATCGTGATCAACTTTTGATATTTTTGTTTCTATGTGTAAATTATTTCTAGCCAGTTTTCAATCCATAATTCAAGGGAAATTCATTACAAATCACGATCACACTTTATTTCTTTTTCTTTATATTTTGTTTTCTGTCAAAATCCTGTCTGTATGTTTCTACGCATCCAAATCAACTCCAATTGTAGATAAATTGATCATATCCGTAGTACTAGCTCAAATTATTCGAATTACATCTTTATATACAGCTATTCACTCTTGTAAATCGAGGACTAAAAACAAATTTACAGAAAATTGATAAAACTCCTCTGTTCTTGACCATTTTATCCATAGCCCGAATTCTTGTCAAATCCTAAAATGTATAAATGTAGTTTTATCAGAAATCCCTCACTCAAACTCCCTGTAAAGTATCAACTCTTAATTCTTCTATCGAGTACCAATTTGGAGGTCAAACTCTTAAATCAAAAAGTCAAACGTTGTGCTCTTGGTCAAATTCGAATTGGTTTTTACGTTTTAAGTTCAATTGATAGCTTATAAAGTTTTTTGGAAGGATTTAAGAACTATTTCATTCAATAATCGTTAGCTAAAACTTTTTAGATTTTTAAAACACGATTTGAGTTCATCGAGTTCATCCGAGAGCTGTCTGCAGATCAAATGTCTTTTGTGTTCTCTATTAAGACAAATCAACTACGATGGGAAGTTTCTAATTCGTTTACATGTCCTAATTCAAAAGTTAATCCTCGTTGTTATGATTATTAACTGGTTTGATCGATTGAATTTTTGGAGAAGAGAAAGAAAGAAATAGGAATATAGATACGGGTTATATATAAATTGAAATGGATAAATAACAAAAAGATAATAATGGAGCAATGGTTAAGAGGAGTGTCGGGTTAGCGGGAGGTCACGGGTTCAAGCCCGGGCGTGGGCAGCTTTATTCTTTTTGGAAAATCTTTGTGAGGTAGTTTTTCTCACTATTATTTATTATTATTATTATTATTATTATTATTATTATTATTATTATTATTATTATTATTATTATTATTATTATTATTATTATTATTATTATTATTATTATTATCATTATTAGTATTATTATTATTATTATTATTGTTATTATTATTAGAATTATAATTGTTATCATTATTATTATTATTATGATTTTGATTATTATAATTATTATTAGTATTATAATTACTAATATTATCATTATTACTAGTAAAAGTATTAACTAGCAAATTTTGTTATTATCATAATTATAATTACAATTATAATTATAATTATTAATATTATGGTTAAGTTAATTATTAGTATTACTATAATAGTGCAATTACATATTATTATCACTTAAATGAGTGTTATTATCAAACTATAATTGTTATTATCATCATAAATATTACTATTAAGATTGTTATTATTATTGCCACTAATATTATTATAGGTATTATTATTAGTTTCATTAAAATTAACACTTGTATCATGTTATAATTAATAGTATTATTATTATTATTATTACTACTCGTATTATAATTATTATTAGTATTATAATTATCATTATAAGTACCCTAATCATTATTATGATTATTATCGTTATAAGTATTATTAGTTATATTATCATAAGTATTATTATTATTATTATGTAATTACTAAAATCATTATCATAATTATCAATAACAGAAAAATTAATATTTTCACATTTCTTATCATTAATACCATTATTATTATCATTAATAGAATTATTAACATTTTTATCTTATTAATAATATTAAGTATTATAATTATTATCATTTTTACCACTATTAATATTATTTTGGGTATTATTATAACTACTATTATTAATATACAAATGATATATATATATATATATATTAAAAATATATTTAATACATATAACATAACAAAAATTAATATTTTTATATAACAAAATGACTATATGAAGCATATATATATTATTAATATAAAAAGGATATAACTAATAAATTTATATATTTATTTGTTCGATTACAACTATGTATATTAATAAATATATATACTTAATATAGATTCTTGAATTTGAGGCCAACCTTGCATTGTTCAATGTCTTCAAATGTATTTTTACTACAAAATACAGTACTGTGAGTTTCATTACTCCATTTTTATATATATTTTTAGGACTGAGAATACATGCGTTGCTTTTATAAATGTTTGACGAAATAGACACAAGTACTCAAAACTACATTCTATGGTTGGATTATTAAACCGAATATCACCCCTTTTAGCTTGGTAACCTAAGAATTAGGCAGACGAGAGGTTCTGTTCCTAATTGACGTAAATCCTAAAGATAAATCTATTGGGCCTAACAACCCCCATTCAGGTTATGGATGGCTTTAGTACTTCGATATTATTATTATACAGACGAGAGGTTCTGTTTGGGGATAATTTAGGCATTAAAGTTAATGTTAGTTACCAGGTGTTCAACCCATATGAATGATTTTATCTTTATGCAGACGAGAGTTTATGCTTATAAATATGAAAATCTTGTGGTCTATTAAAATTATGGAAATGATCGGTTATGATAAACTAATGAACTCACCAACCTTTTGGTTGACAATTTAAAGCATGTTTATTCTCAGGATTGAAAGAAATCTTCCGCTGTGCATTTGCTCAATTTAAAGATATTACTTGGAGTCATTCATGACATATTTCAAAAGATGTTGCATTCGAGTCGTTGAGTTCAGTAAAGATTATGATTAAGTAAATGACAGATTAGATCATTTGTAGTTGGATATTAGGAAATGATATGCATGCCTGTCAACTTTCGATGTAATGAAAGTTGTCTTTTAAAACGAATGCAATGTTTGTAAAATGTATCATATAGAGGTCAAATACCTCGCAATGTAATCATATGTTATTGTATTCGTTCTTATGGATTAGGACGGGTATTTACATGTGGTATCAGAGCGGTGGTCTTAGCAAACCAGGTCTTGCATTAGTGTGTCTAACTGATAGTTGTTTAGATACATTAGTGGGTCTGAACTTCGACCGTGTCTGCATGTCAAAAGTTTTGCTTATCATTTCATGTCGAAAATTACCTGCTTATCATTCTTAGTCTAGACACATCTTACTGCATTGATTGCATGAATAGTGTATAGGCAAAATTCATATCTTAGTGTATCTGCTAATTCATATCTTAGCGTATCTGTTACTGTAAACTTTGCTTGACATATTCTGTATATTCTCTCCGTAATCTACGGGATCTTCTGTACCACATATAGGTATTTAATGTGATTAGAATATCATCTGATATCCGAAAATCATTTCATATCGAAAAATCCTTTATTCAATCGTACAAAATGGAACTAGCCACTAGTTCAATTCCCTAGGATTCCGACAGCTATTCCGATATGGAAACACACTTGAGCTCCGAAAGCAGTATAATCGGAATGGATCAACAAATCAGTCACCACCAATTGTGGATGAATTAGGGATGGGTTCGTAGTTGACTTAATCAATGGAAACGTGAAGTAGGCAATCCCATCCACCAACCGAATTCACCTCTTGGTGAAGAACCTGAAGCACTTACCGGCGAACCTGTCCGAAACACCATATTCACCCTCATTGCCAGGATATTTCACAACAATTATATGATATCCCAAACTCTGAACCTTATTCATCCGCTTGTTCCAATCGACAATCATCCCGGAATAATGGAAGAAGTCAACGAGCTTCGCGCTCGAGTAATCAATTTAGAAAACATGGTGCAAAACCTACCAGCTTCAGCAACAACACCGGAAACACCAGTACCACCAACAGCAACATCCGCAGCACAAGCCTCAACACTACACGTCTCAAACTCACAGTCTGTACCTCCAGCATAATCATCATACTACATAATGTCCTACATCGATTATCTTCATTCTATATGACGTTCTACATCATTTATCTTCATTCGACATGGCGATTATGTAATCTCTAATATTTTAGAGATTATATATTCTTGTTCTAACGGTAAATCAAATGAGTTTAATATCATATTAACTCATTAAATTCATGATTACATCTGAAGAAAATATATATGTATATATGTTTTCATAAAGAATGTAATTAAAAATTCTTTCGTACAAACTGTTAATGGTGAAAATATTTTAACGGGTAGGTAATACCCGAGGGATATTTAGATTTCACATTAATAAGTTACACTGTACATTCTTTCAAATCTGATTCAACAGTCATTTATTATCCTACTTACAACCACCGATATACGTATCCGTTCACCGTAGAATAACCATTTTCATTCAAATTCATATTTAGATTTTGATATATCTGAATCCAACAAGTGGCATAATGAAGAAAACATTTGACAAAATAAAATTTGTTAGAAATAAACAAATTAACTATGAGAAACTTTGTTAAGAATCCACGCTAACAAAATTCTAGCCAACTGTTCCTAGCTAACTGTTAATTTCTTATTACATTTTATTATCGCAATTTAATATCACAATTTAATTATAGCAATTTATTTATCGCAATTTTAATTCTCGTAATTTTATTTATCGTCATTTAATTTCTGTTATTTATTTTACGCACTTTAAATATTGGGACACGTTTATAATGTTTTGACATATCATATTGACGTCATATATATATATATTATTTGGAATAACCATAGACACTCTATATGCGATAATGTTCGAGGTAGCTATGCAGGGTTGAGGTTGATTCTAAATAATATATATACTTTGAGTTGTGATTGAGTCTGAGACATGTATATAATGGGTCACGACACATATTAATTAATTTGAATATTATATATTAAACTATATATGAATTGTTGAACTACTAATTGTGGACTACTAACTGTGGACTAATAACATTGAATAATTAAAATGAATTAAAATATTGAGTATAACATATGAAACTAAACATTTTTTCAAGTTTGCCACTTGATTTCATCTTAAACCTCATTTGTATCTTGACGATTACAATCTGCGTTCAAACCTTTCATGATTCTTGAAAACACCTCAATCGAGAGGATGAACCAACAGCTCTTCATTTACGAAAGGAAAGATATATGCATATAGTTATGCACCTGAAAAACTCTCAGAAACTGAGTAAACGTTTAACACGTAGCTGTGCTAATTCCTTTAGGGTTATTATTACGAAAATAACTTTACAATCCTTTTCCAAAGTAGCCAATTTTGTCACAGCTTCAGCAAATCAATTTCGACTTTCATTCGAATAAATCTTATTATAACTTTGATATAAGTTGCCTTTCATCATCGTTACCGGGGAACCTTTTATATTTCGTCACATTAGCAGTAAACTTACCAGCAACTTCATTACTCTTTGAATTAAATCTCTCAGAAAAAAAAACACTATATCTATTCATTGAAACCCCATCATGTATTCATCTATACCCTGAAACAATAATGGCCATACCAACTACCGAGAAGCATCAGTCATCAATCTCGAATATCGCAGCGTTTTCACTTCGACAGATATATATATAACGTGTAACTCCTGGAATTTTGATCTTCAATTCTGAAATTCTGAAAAGCACTCAGTCTACGAATCAATACTCTGAATGTTGAAAAAGTAGAATGAAGTAGCATAAACTGTAAATGACCTTAACAGTCAAAAGTTTGATGATAAAGAAGGATACGTTGGAAAAGCTCAAAAGAAAATTTGGTACTGAAAAAAATAACGGATTGAGCAAACTATGAAAGAGGCTGTGGACAAATCACAAAGACTAAACCTGTCTTCAAAGAATCCAAATGATTCAGTATCTGCCGAAGTCATTAGCGAATACCTTGCTCCTTACTCTAACCACTTGCGAATAATATTCTTCATCATCCTCTGATCTTAGATATTCTAAGATATCATCATACCTTTCATTATGGATATCTTCGATATTTCTGAAGATATCTTCATAACTACTGTTATTCGAAATCATTAACCTCTTCGCGATATCAGTGTTACATTAGAAAGGAAACTATTTTAGTTTCTAATTTCTGAAAAATTCAAACTTAAAATACGAATGTTTTTGAAGTAGTGTTGGGAATTGAAGCATGAGTTAGTATAATATAATGACACTTGATCAACGTGATTATATTACAATAAGTCATGCTGAGTTTCTAAATGGAACGTGATGATTCACAGATCATAACGTCATCATGTGCCATGTTACACGACTCTTACATTCTACCGAATCTCCAAACATATTGAAAACATATTTTTCTGATAGTTCTATCTTTTCTCTTGAATTCTGGTAATTTAACCAATCAAGATCGTGCTATTACAATTTCTCTCTTAGGACATTAGTCATGTTCATTCGAAACTTCGTACCAATAAATTATGGACCATTACTTGCTCTATTTAAAGTCGGAAAAAGAAAATAAAAGTATGGAACTCCGAAATGTAAAGGAGAATATAAAGCCCGATAACAACACATAAATTACAAACCGTGTATATCAATGTTTATCGCAACATAAAGACACGGGATAATTAAAAACACTATAACCCCAAGGGCGAAGTAGAAATAAACAGATTCCTCCGGTGGAAGTTGGAAAAGGAGAATGATTGTTGCGATAGTCAGGATAAAGACAAGGATCAGAACTGGATTAAGCATTGTCACAATCTTTTAAATTTGGGAATTGAGTATAGGAGTGGTAAAAGTAATGGAACGGAAGAAGTTAATTTATAGAGTAATTTAAAACTATTAATTTTATAATTTAATTAAACTAATTAAACTAATTAAACAAAATAATAACTTAAATTAACTAATTAAAAACTAAAAACCTAATTAGGGTTTTAAATAAAATAATAATAATAATAATTACTCCGTAATGATGCTGATTAGGGTTCTGGACATGCGTGTCAGGGTGGCTCCGCGAGTCGCGTGACACGTAGCTGGAAAACTCCGCAAGTCGCGGGGTTTGTAAATTCAAACGTGTACTAGGCTTTACTTCGACAGGCTCCGTTTTTAATATATATATTTTTTTATTTTCTGTTTAAATATTTATATAAAATATTTATAAAAACTAAATAAAATTTATATTTTTTTTAAAAAAATAAGATACTTTATAATTTTATAAAAATCTTAAAAATAGATTTATATATATATATATATTTTTTTTTTCGTTTTTTTTCGGTTTTTTTTATGTTTTTAAATAAACACAAAATATTTAAATAAAACTTATATTTTTATAAAATAAAAATAAAGAAACTTTATAAAACTTAAATATTCAACAAACTCTTAAAAATATTTATATTTTTGTTTTTCTTTTTATATTTTCGAATATTTAAAACGTATTTTTACAAAAGCGTATTTTTTATAAAAGTAAACTAAAAATAATATTTTTTTATATTAGCGTTGCGATTCCGGCGTTTAAGATAGATTTTGAATCCCCGGCAGCGGCGCCAAAAATACTTGATAGTTAAAGCTAAGGGGTATAAAATACTATTAAATTTTACAAGAAAATACTATTAAATACGATACAATTTTACACAAGATATTTATTTATTTATAGAATGGATATACTTAAACCTTGCTACAACACTTATAGGCAGTGTACCTAATCGTACAGTAGTGTAGTTTTTAGTAAGTCCGGTTCGTTCCACAGGGAAAAATCTTTAACCAAAGCTTAACGCTATATTAGTTTTAATTTATAAAAATAAAAATATATATATAAGTAATATATTATTATAAAGGGGAGTTTTTACCGTTTAATGACCGGTTTGTCGATTTTTAAAACTTTAGTCGCAGTTAAAACTTAATGTAAAATATTAAAAATAAATATAACTTAATTTAAAGCGTAAAGTAAATAACGATAATGAAATTGCGATAAATAAAAGTGCGATAAAATAAAATTGCGATAATTAAAAAGTACGATAATTAAAAGTGCAATTAAATACAATGGCAATAAATAAAAGTGCGATAATTAGAAGTGCAATTAAATGTAAAATAAAGGAAATTAAATATGAAATAAAATAATTATGCTTATTTAAACTTCCGTAATCATGATGTTTGACGTGTTGATTTTAGTTTTATGCCCATGGGTTAATTGTCCTTTGTCCTGGATTATTCAATATGTCCGTCTGGTTTTTATCCATAATAGTCCATCAGTCATAAATATAAAATGCGAGTATCCTCGTCAAATTATCCTTATACCCGAAGTCAAATATTCCAACTAATTGGGGACTTAAACTGTAACAAGGTTTTAATACTTTGTTTAATAATTACACCAGGTTATCGACTGCGTGTAACCCAAGGTTTTAATACTTTGTTATCAATTATGCGAAGTGTCCTTGTACATAATTTCACCCCTGTTTTAATAATTCTAGTGACTATTAATCCATTCCCGTGTCCGGTTAAATGAACGATTATTCGTACATATAAATATCCCGCCCATCGTGTCCGATTGAGTGTATATAGTTATTTATAGGGACGTCCAATTGTAAATCTTTATATTAAAATTAACAAACTATCATTTAGTTAAACAAATATAAAGCCCATTAATAGCCCATAGTGGTCTAATTTCCACAAGTATCGTTCTTTTGTCCAAACCCCAATTATGGTACAAAGCCCAATTACCCAATTTTAGTAATTAGCCCAACATCATGATTACTTCGTTTTAAATAAGCATAATAATAACTTAGCTACGAGACATTAAATTAAAAAGGTTGAACATAACTTACAATGATTAAAAATAGCGTAGCGTTACATGGACAGAATTTCGACTTACACCCTTACAACATTCGCTAACATACCCTTATTATTAGGATTTAAAATTAAAATTAAAATTAAAATATAAATATATATATATATATATATATATATATATATATATATATATATATATAATTTACGTATGATGAAGAAGGAAAAAGATATGTTTTACGTTCAGAATGCGCTGGCTTTTATAGGCATTTTTGTCCAGGGTCTCTCCGCGAGTCGCGGGATTTTTCCACTACAAACTCCGCAACTCGCGGAGTTTGCTTTTACAGCTCACACAAGTTTGGATCTTCTTTGCCGACAGTTTATTATATAAATATAATATATATATATATATATTTTATATAATTAATTATATATTATATTATATTTATATACATAGTTAACTTGTAATTTTTAGTCCGTTGCGTCGAGCGTTGAGAGTTGACTTTGGTCCCGGTTCCGGATTTTCGAACGTCCTTGCGTACAATTTAATATCTTGTACTTTGCGTTTTGAATCTTGTACTCTTGTAATTTTGAGGCGTTTCTTATCAATAATTGGAACCTCTTTAATTGTATTTTGTACTTTTGAGCTTTTTGGTCGTTTGCGTCTTCAATTCGTCGAATCTGTCTTTTGTCTTCACCTTTTATTATTTAAACGAATATCACTTGTAAATAGAACAATTGCAACTAAAAGCTTGTCTTTCTTGAGGAATAATGCTATGAAATATATGTTCGTTTTTAGCATTATCAAATATTCCCACACTTGAGCGTTGCTTGTCCTCAAGCAATCTAGTCTTGAAATACTAGAATCACTTCTTTATTCTTCACACTTTGTACATCAGTGATTTATATACGACGGTATAAACAATGGTAGTAACGATGTGGTTTACAGTCTCACATGACTTATGAAAATTTAGATCCATTAAGGAAATTGGATCTTTATGAAAAAATTTGATCTTTTGAAAATTAAATCTAGCTTTTTACCCTAGATAAGTTTTCCGGAATAACCCTTCACCGGTGTTTACAAATTGTTTTTGTGGGTTTAGTGGGTTTCAGATTTGAAAATTTTAGCTCAAAACTTGTGGTTTTGTGTCACCCACTTGCTAACCTTGTATTAGGAAAGCAACACGTCCAGTATACTTGCTCCATATATTACTTTTCGGTAAACTACCGTCCGGTTGTAAAGGGAAGCGTTGAACAAGCAACTATTAAGGCAATGTCCCCTGACGTGCTTTTAATTATGGTCTATAACGTGTCGAATGCAATTACTATCCTTGGTAGGAGCAATAGTAAAGCTCACCCTTATAATTTTTCGGTCTGGCACAAGGTCCTGTCTTTGACCATGCTATGCAACCACCGTTCTTACGGTTGACACCCGATTTGGTTTAGGTGACCTAATGAATTCCAGGTGAATTCCTAGAATTTTACGTTCAATGGTAATGAACGCATTGAAAATGGGTTTTCAGAAAACAAATCGGTTTGTAATTTTGATCAAAATATTTTCTCGTTCAAGCTCGAGTTTAGATATCATTGAATTCCATGAGTTTGTAATTCTCAATCTTTAAGGTCAATCTCTAGGATTGAGTAATATCAGGCTTAGAAGCTAATTTTTGATCTTTTAAGGAGATTATCCTTTCTGGGGGTCTGATTCATTAGTCTTATCAAGCTAATTTGCACGACGTCCTCCCCATTTTACGAGACAGATCCTCTCATGGTTAGGATAAGTCTGACCACTTGGCGACCCTGTTTTATGCTGAGGTCCGTGGATTTCCTGCTGATTTTAGAGATGACTTTTCTAGGTTTTTCGTCAACCTACAGCTGGTCTGGACGACAACTTCATGACCTAAATCAAGAAGCGCGTTTCTTTTTCGGAAGACTTTACTTCCTTTTAATGATGTAATTGATTCATCGTGTAGATCCATCTTTCTTACAGTAAATCGGGTAAAACTGTTTAGTTTAGTCCAAAGCAAAAGTATCTTTAATTATTTATTACAGAAATATGTGACATATGTTTAAAATACCTTGGTAATTTTCCCACACTTGGCTTTTATTTTCCTTTTTATTGTCCTCTATTCCATTTTAAATGAATTCTAACATTTTGGTTTATTTCTCAATTTATGTCCTTTTCGAGGTAACGATAATTTTGGTGTTAACACCTAGTTTTATCGTTCATAAATATGTATAAACATGATTTTGAGTTCATTTAATTGAAAATTTTCAAAAATTTTACTAGAATTGAGTAGTCAGTATATAAGACTAGGGCTGTTCTTTATTATCAGAGAGCACTAGATTCTAATACAACTACTGCTTTACTAGTATTTCTAATGGTAACCAAGTGTATAAAGTAAAAATTTTAAAAATCTGAAAGAATTTAACCCCTTCCCAAACTTAAGATCTTGCAATGCCCTCATTTGCAAGAAATCAGCAACAATTTAAATTATTGAGGTTGATTAGCGTAGAAATGATTAAATTTTACCAAAGTTTCCAAACATATTGGCGTTTGTTTGCTGAATGATTGTCATAACCCGTCCTTAACCATAAGAACGTGTTAGATAACGTATGATTTCATTGCGAGGTATTGACCTCTATATGCGACATTTTTAAAAAGGAAAACTGCATATATTATACATTACAAACCAAACCATTATTTTTGTTACAAGCTTTAGACAATAAAAAGATGATTATCGTTTAACGATAATCTTCGACTTACAAACTTTACAAATGATAATAACAACACGATTTCTAGCATATTTTACAACACACGTCCTCGGATATGCAGTTTTATTTTTGACACAAATATGAGTACGCATGATCCTGCTTAGATTCAACATAATGCAGCGGAAGCTTTAATTATCACCTGAGAATAAACATGTTTAAAAACGTCAACATAAAGTTGGTGAGATATAGGTTTAGTGCGCAGCAATATATATATATAGACCACAAGATTTCGTATATAAACATTTCAATAAAAATATTCTAAGTGGTTGAGCACTTGGTAACCATACTTAACATTTTCACGTCGCATATTCCCTTTAATATGAAATCTTACTACACCGTACCAAGTGTAGTCACAAAACGAAGTACTGTGCAACCGTTGAATACTGGTCGTCCAGTCCGATTGGGGTTGTCAGGCCCGATAGATCTATCAACAGGATTCGCGTTTACAATACCGCTGTAAATATTAGTTACCAAGCTACAGGGAAGTATGCCAGTGGTACAACTCAACGTAGAATATATTTTTCAGTTACTTGTGTCCATAATGTAAAACATAAAATACATGTATTCTCATCCCGAAATATTTAGAGTTTAAAAGTGGGACTATATACTCACTCTTGTCTTGATGATATATATATTTTGACTCGGTCTTCCGGTTGATATCACGAACCTATCCATATATAATATATCAATATGTTTTCATTTTAAAACAAACGTTATATATATATATATACTTGTTATACTTTTAATATTTTGAATATTTCCTTAGTCCGTAGTTAGCATTCCGATGTTAGTAATTCAATTTTTAATGGTTCATTTTTAGATGTTTAATATACCCGCAATAAACAAAACCCCCAACGAAATAAATAAAACCCCATCGTATATGTATTGGTCGAGATTAATCTTGACCCATGGTACCGGTGTTGTCAAATGACGTGTTGCGTACATAAAGTACCGGTGTTGTCAAATGACGTGTTGCGTACAATCATGGGATCTTATGATTAATCTTCTCGTGTTGTTTACGGGTGATCCTGAACCATATAAAATTGAATTATAAGTACATATATATAAAATATCATGTTATCTTATAAAGATGTGATTTTATGTAAATTTTTCCAATGAATCCCGAAGTCAATTAAGTCTTGGATAACCAATTTTGTTTCGGTCATAGTTTCTTCGTTACAAGTCCGTTTTCGTTGATTCAAATTGCCATCTTCTTGGATCGAGTTCTTCTTTAAGACTATGAACTGTAAATACCTTGGTTTGTATTCAAAATCATACGGCATAGGTGAAATTTTAGTGAAACATATGAAGTTAAACATTTTTGTTACAACAAAATCATTTAATGACCATTTTTCCAAAAATACTTATACTTTGAAAAACCAAGTTTTACCTTGTTAAATTAACATATAAATAAGTTATGTTACATGTCTTGAAGTATTTTAAAAGTTAAGTTAGAAGGATCTATTTAGTTTGCAAACAAGTTTGAAAACATTCAAACTATGTTCTTGTTGTTAAACTTGTATACCACAAAATATGATAGCTATATATATATGAATCGAATAAGGTTATGAACATAGATTCTACCTCAAGTTCCTTGGATGAAGTTGCTGTAAAAGAGAAGTAAGAAGCTAGAATCAAAAGGGTACTAGAGGTGGATGAAAGATTGGAAGTAAGTTGGTGTTCTTGGAAGGTTTTCTTGAAGTGTTTTTGTATGGTTTTCTTATGGTGTTTTAGTATGGTTTTTGAAGCTAGATCTTTATGGAACTTTGCTGGATTGTTATGGAGTTTAGAGAGTAAGAAAGAGTGTGTGTTTTTAGTTAAGAGATTGAAGTAAAAATGAATCAAAAATGATGATACATATATACTCCTAAAAATGTGATCTTTAAGGATAACATGACAAAATTTTAGTTTGTATTTTTGTAATTAGTCTTGCAATGATTCAAAAGTAATTACCTTATACATAAGGCATGAATAAGGGCTGGTTAGGTGGTGATTTGATGTGTATATACCAATAGTAAATACGTATAGAAGCTTGGTATGATACGAGTACAAATACTCTAGGTATACGTATAGAAATTTTGTGAAAAATGGAATGAGGATTCAAATATAGCTATCTTTTGTGAATACACTTATATGATTTTATGTATTTAAGTTCTTAAAAGTGATTAAATACATTACTTATACAATATATGTATAAACATTATATGTCTTAAGTATTTATGTCAAATAACGTTACGTATAGTTATCGTTTTGAAAACTTAAGTTAGTAGTTTCAAAATACACATATAACTTGTTGTTATTAATATAAAATGAGGTATTAAAACATTCCTTAATCATGTTAAATATGTATATATACATATATATACACAAACGTATAATTATCATATATTGTATGGTTCGTGATATCATCGGTCAAACTAGACGGTCAAACGTTGTGTAAAACTCTTTTCGGAAATATCAGTCTCGACAATTTGGATTGCTTATCATGTTGGCAAGGTTTAAATTATGTAAATATTAATCTTATAAGTATAGAATGATCGAAAAAGTGCGGGTCGTTACATTACCTCCCCGTTAAATAAATTTCGTCCCGAAATTTTAAAATTGTACCTATTTTGCGTTATCGAGAAACAAGTGCGGATACTTTCGTTTCATCTGATCCTCTCGTTCCCAAGTAAACTCAGGACCTCTTCTAGCATTCCAACGAACCTTAACAATCGGTATATTGCTCTGTTTGAGCTGTTTAACTTCACGGTCCATGATTTCAATTGGTTCTTCGACGAATTGTAGTTTCTCGTCGACATGGATTTCTTCAAGAGGAATGGTGAGGTCTTCCTTTGCAAGACACTTCTTAAGGTTTGAGACGTGAAAGGTATTATGTATTCCGGCGAGTTGTTGTGGTAACTCGAGTCGATAAGCTACCGGTCCAATGCGTTCGATGATCTTAAACGGGCCTACGTATCTTGGGTTCAGTTTACCCCTTTTTCCGAAACGTATTACACCTTTCCAAGGTGACACCTTTAGCATAACCATGTCCCCGACCTGAAACTCTAATGGTTTCCTTCGAACATCGGCGTAGCTCTTTTGGCGACTACGGGCTGTTTTCAATCTCTCCTTGATTTGCACTATCTTCTCAGTCGTTTCATGTATGATCTCGGGACCAGTTAAATGTCGATCTCCTACTTCATTCCAACAGATAGGAGATCTACACTTCCTTCCGTACAATGCTTCGAATGGCGCAGCTCCAATGCTCGCATGATAACTATTATTATACGAGAATTCTGCTAACGGTAGATATTTATCCCATCCGTTTCCAAAATCGATCACACATGCCCTGAGCATGTCTTCAAGAGTCTGAATTGTTCTCTCACTCTGCCCGTCGGTCTGCGGATGATATGCGGTACTCATATCCAAACGAGTTCCTAGTGCCTCCTGTAGTGATTGCCAAAACTTTGAGGTAAATCTACTATCACGATCGGATATAATGGAAATAGGTATTCCATGCCTTGAAACAACTTCCTTTATATACAATCGTAATAGTTTCTCCATTCTATCTGTTTCCTTTATAGGCAAGAAATGTGCAGACTTGGTGAGACGATCAACAATCACCCAAATGGTGTCGTATCCCCAGGCAGTCTTTGGTAACTTCGTGATGAAATCCATGGTAATACCATCCCATTTCCATTCTGGGATTTCTGGTTGTTGAAGTAACCCTGACGGCTTCTGGTGTTCTGCTTTGACCTTAGAACAAGTTAAACACTCCCCAACATATGTTGCAACGTCTGTCTTTAAGTTAGGCCACCAATAATGCGTCTTAAGATCTTGGTACATCTTTCCAACTCCAGGATGTATCGAATATCTTGTCTTATGTGCCTCGTTCAATATCAACTTCCTTAATCCACCCAACTTCGGTACCCAAATACGATTTGCAAAATATCGAATTCCATCTTCCCGCATAACGAGTTGCTTCTCATACTTCTTCATTATTTCATTTCCTATATTTTCTTTAGTAAGTGCTTCTCGTTGAACTTCTTTGATTTGTGAGTTAAGATTCATGCGAATTTTTATATTCATTGCTCGCACTCGAATTGGTTCTCGTTCCTTTCTGCTTAAAGCATCGGCCACCACGTTCGCCTTTCCGGGATGATAACGAATTTCACAATCATAGTCGTTTATTAACTCGACCCACCTACGTTGCCTCATGTTCAATTGTTTCTGATCAAAAATATGTTGAAGGCTTTTATGATCAGTAAACACAGTGAATTTAACCCCATACAAGTAGTGTCTCCACATCTTCAATGCAAACACGACTGCTCCCAATTCTAGATCATGCGTCGTATAATTTCGCTCGTGAATCTTCAATTGTAGGGATGCAAATGCAATAACTTTCTTCCGTTGCATAAGAACACAACCAAAACCTTGTCGCGAAGCGTCACAATATATTTCAAAATCATTGTTCCCTTCTGGTAACGATAAAATAGGCGCCGTAGTTAACTTCTTCTTCAGTAATTGAAATGCGTTCTCCTGCTCCGAGGTCCATTCATATTTCTTCCCTTTTTGCGTTAACGCTGTCAACGGTTTAGCTATTCGGGAAAAATCTTGAATAAACCTTCTATAATAACCGGCTAAACCCAAAAATTGGCGTATCTGCGTTGGTGTCTTAGGAGTCTCCCATTTTTCAATAGCTTCAGTTTTTGCTGGATCAACCTGAATTCCTTCGCTATTAACAACGTGACCAAGAAATTGCACTTCTTTCAACCAAAAAGCACACTTAGAAAATTTAGCATATAGCTGTTCTTTTCTTAACAACTCCAATATCAATCTTAAATGCTCTTCATGCTCTTGCTCACTCTTGGAATAGATAAGAATATCATCAATGAAAACGATAACAAACTTATCTAAGTACGGACTACAAACTCGATTCATGAGGTCCATGAATACAGCTGGCGCATTTGTCAATCCAAACGGCATAACCAAAAATTCGTAATGACCATAACGTGTCCGAAAAGCAGTTTTCGGAATGTCCTCTTCTTTGACGCGTAGTTGATGATAGCCCGATCTTAAGTCGATTTTTGAATAAACACATGATCCTTGCAATTGATCAAATAAGTCATCAATTCTCGGTAGTGGATACCGATTCTTGATAGTTAACTTATTTAATTCACGATAATCTATACACATCCTGAAAGATCCATCTTTCTTCTTAACAAACAAAATTGGAGCTCCCCACGGTGAAGTACTCGGTCGTATGAATCCACGGTCCAGTAATTCTTTTAACTGACTTTGAAGTTCTTTTAACTCGGACGGTGCAAGTCTATATGGAGCACGAGCCACTGGTGCAGCTCCTGGTACTAAATCTATTTGAAATTCTACCGATCTAAATGGAGGTAATCCCGGCAATTCTTCCGGAAAAACTTCAGGAAAATCTCTTGCCACAGGCACGTCGTTGATGCACTTTTCTTTCTTTTCGACTTTATTAACATGTGCTAAAATAGCGTAACATCCCTTTTCTAAACACTTCTTGGCTTTCAAACAGCTAATGAGTTTTAGCTTTGAATTACCCTTCTCTCCATAAATCATCACTGGCATTTTATCCTTACCAGGAATACGAATTGCCTTCTTGGCACAAACAACTTCCGCTCCTATTTTGGACATCCAGTCCATGCCGACTATTACATCAAAACCTCCTAATTCTACGGGTATTAAGTCGATTTTAAACGTTTCTCCAGCTAGATTTATTTCACAATCACGACAAATTTTATCGGCTTTAATTAGCTTACCATTAGCTAACTCAATCAAGTACTTAGCATCTAGAGGTAATGATGAACAATTCAATTTAGTGTAAAAATTTATACACACGTAACTTCTATCGGCGCCAGTATCAAATAAAATAGATGCTGATAAGTTATTAATGGTAAACGTACCCGTAACAAGTTCCGGGTCTTCTCGTGCCTCTCTAGCATTAATAACAAACGCTCTTCCACGTGCAGGTCCGCCATTCTGATTCGGGCACTGGCTCTTATAATGACCTTGTTTTCCACACCCAAAACAAGTAATGTTAGCCAAAGCAGTTCTATTTGCGTTGGTGGCAGGAGTCTTGTTGCCATTTGTAACGAGAGCCTTACAATCTTCCGCAAGATGACCTTGTCGATTACACTTGGTGCATAACACACTACAGTAACCAAAGTGATGTTTGTGGCAACGGTTGCATAAAGGATTTTGTCCTTTATAACCAAAGCTTAAACCACTATCCGCACCTTGCGTGTTTTCTTGTTTCTTAAAAGATTGTTGTTGGTTACCTCGATCATAATTTCCATTCCACTTTCTTTTGTTACCTGATACCTTCACATCAGTATTGGATACTTTCTTATCCATGATGACCTGATCCATTAGCTCGTTTGCCATGGTTATAGCTTCATGAATTGTCTTAGGTTTCGATGCTGTAACATTTGCCTTGACCTTTTTGGGCAAACCAGCTTTGTACATTTCAATCTTCCGTTCTTCGGTTGGAACCAATTCAGGACATAGCAAAACTAATTCCATGAATCGCTGGTTGTAGTTGGTGATTTCAGTACCAACCACCTTCAAACTTCGTAACTCATCTTCTAACTTAATAACCTCATTCCTTGGACAATACTCGGTGATTATCATTGCTTTGAATTCTTCCCATGGAGTATCATAAGCTACATCTCCTCCTACCGCCTTCACATAATTCTTCCACCATGTGAGTGCACTATCTTGTAAAGTGCACGATGCAAACTTGGTCATGTCTTTTTCATCACAACCACTGATTTTGAACACCGTCTCCATCTTTTCTATCCATCGGGTTAAACCGATCGGTCCTTCCGTTCCACTGAATGATGATGGCTTGCAAGCTTGGAACGTCTTGTAGGAGCATCCTACACGAGGATTTGGATTAACTGCAGCAGCTCTTGCAGCCTCAACCCATAACATTCTGTCGTTTACTCGCTGGTTGATGAGTTCCTCGAGTTCTTGTTCCGTCATTCGATTCAATCGCGCCATTTCCTAATGAAAGAAAATAATTATTCACATGGAATATTATAGATGTAGTGTGTATTTATAGTACATTTATAGCTTGTTAATAATATGAACCAGGTATTATTATAAAAGCCTTTTCTTCTTATTAGCGTTTTATAATTATATCTTGGGTAGTACCTACCCGTTAATGTTCATACTTAATAGCTTAGTACAGAATCAATTACTACAATCTAAATAATACTTAACCATGGAAAATTATTGCATTTCATACTTCAATATTTTACATATGCTTATCTTACATCGAACATTAAGCAAACCACACTATTAATATTATACAAAACATTATTCGGTTCCATGGTTTGACACAGCAGCGCATCGTTTGATCTATTTTCTAGGACGTTTAGACACAAAGATTTTCTTAACGCTTATCCTAACTGTCTGCCTATATTTTGGCTGTGGGACTGAAGAACTGGATGCCGGGACAGAACGAATAGGAATAGCGGGGATAGGGGTGGTAGTGTTGAGTGGAATTGGTGCCACATCATTCTCATTAAACTCGGGATTTGGATTTTATAATTCATTAGCCTTTCGTTTCTTTCCTAGTTCGAACTCGTCTTTTGTAATTTCCTGTATTTCTTCCTCGGGTTCACTTTCCTCCTCGGGTTCACTTTCCTCCTCGGGTTCACTTTCCTCCTCGGGTTCACTTTCCTCCTCGGGTTCACTTTCCGGGTTCTCTATAGTTGGTTCATCCGGAATTTGTGAGTCTTCCCCAAGGATATCATTTTCGTCATCGGACAGGTTAATGACTGGAACGCCATCTGAAGATTCTGATTCGGAGTCGTTGATTGTGATAACAATTTTTGAGCTCGACATCTATCACACAACAACTAACCCATTAGTACTTATATAATATTTACATATAAATTTTAACCAACAGTGATAAGCAATGGTTTTTTTTTTTAAATCAGACCCGGTCAAAGTCCAGACTTACTAATGTATCCTAACGGCTTCTCGGTTAGACACACTAATGCAGACCTGGTTCGCTAAGACCAACGCTCTGATACCACATGTCATAACCCGTCCTTAACCATAAGAACGTGTTAGATAACGTATGATTTCATTGCGAGGTATTGACCTCTATATGCGACATTTTTAAAAAGGAAAACTGCATATATTATACATTACAAACCAAACCATTATTTTTGTTACAAGCTTTAGACAATAAAAAGATGATTATCGTTTAACGATAATCTTCGACTTACAAACTTTACAAATGATAATAACAACACGATTTCTAGCATATTTTACAACACACGTCCTCGGATATGCAGTTTTATTTTTGACACAAATATGAGTACGCATGATCCTGCTTAGATTCAACATAATGCAGCGGAAGCTTTAATTATCACCTGAGAATAAACATGTTTAAAAACGTCAACATAAAGTTGGTGAGATATAGGTTTAGTGCGCAGCAATATATATATATAGACCACAAGATTTCGTATATAAACATTTCAATAAAAATATTCTAAGTGGTTGAGCACTTGGTAACCATACTTAACATTTTCACGTCGCATATTCCCTTTAATATGAAATCTTACTACACCGTACCAAGTGTAGTCACAAAACGAAGTACTGTGCAACCGTTGAATACTGGTCGTCCAGTCCGATTGGGGTTGTCAGGCCCGATAGATCTATCAACAGGATTCGCGTTTACAATACCGCTGTAAATATTAGTTACCAAGCTACAGGGAAGTATGCCAGTGGTACAACTCAACGTAGAATATATTTTTCAGTTACTTGTGTCCATAATGTAAAACATAAAATACATGTATTCTCATCCCGAAATATTTAGAGTTTAAAAGTGGGACTATATACTCACTCTTGTCTTGATGATATATATATTTTGACTCGGTCTTCCGGTTGATATCACGAACCTATCCATATATAATATATCAATATGTTTTCATTTTAAAACAAACGTTATATATATATATATACTTGTTATACTTTTAATATTTTGAATATTTCCTTAGTCCGTAGTTAGCATTCCGATGTTAGTAATTCAATTTTTAATGGTTCATTTTTAGATGTTTAATATACCCGCAATAAACAAAACCCCCAACGAAATAAATAAAACCCCATCGTATATGTATTGGTCGAGATTAATCTTGACCCATGGTACCGGTGTTGTCAAATGACGTGTTGCGTACATAAAGTACCGGTGTTGTCAAATGACGTGTTGCGTACAATCATGGGATCTTATGATTAATCTTCTCGTGTTGTTTACGGGTGATCCTGAACCATATAAAATTGAATTATAAGTACATATATATAAAATATCATGTTATCTTATAAAGATGTGATTTTATGTAAATTTTTCCAATGAATCCCGAAGTCAATTAAGTCTTGGATAACCAATTTTGTTTCGGTCATAGTTTCTTCGTTACAAGTCCGTTTTCGTTGATTCAAATTGCCATCTTCTTGGATCGAGTTCTTCTTTAAGACTATGAACTGTAAATACCTTGGTTTGTATTCAAAATCATACGGCATAGGTGAAAGTTTAGTGAAACATATGAAGTTAAACATTTTTGTTACAACAAAATCATTTAATGACCATTTTTCCAAAAATACTTATACTTTGAAAAACCAAGTTTTACCTTGTTAAATTAATATATAAATAAGTTATGTTACATGTCTTGAAGTATTTTAAAAGTTAAGTTAGAAGGATCTATTTAGTTTGCAAACAAGTTTGAAAACATTCAAACTATGTTCTTGTTGTTAAACTTGTATACCACAAAATATGATAGCTATATATATATGAATCGAATAAGGTTATGAACATAGATTCTACCTCAAGTTCCTTGGATGAAGTTGCTGTAAAAGAGAAGTAAGAAGCTAGAATCAAAAGGGTACTAGAGGTGGATGAAAGATTGGAAGTAAGTTGGTGTTCTTGGAAGGTTTTCTTGAAGTGTTTTTGTATGGTTTTCTTATGGTGTTTTAGTATGGTTTTTGAAGCTAGATCTTTATGGAACTTTGCTGGATTGTTATGGAGTTTAGAGAGTAAGAAAGAGTGTGTGTTTTTAGTTAAGATATTGAAGTAAAAATGAATCAAAAATGATGATACATATATACTCCTAAAAATGTGATCTTTAAGGATAACATGACAAAATTTTAGTTTGTATTTTTGTAATTAGTCTTGCAATGATTCAAAAGTAATTACCTTATACATAAGGCATGAATAAGGGCTGGTTAGGTGGTGATTTGATGTGTATATACCAATAGTAAATACGTATAGAAGCTTGGTATGATACGAGTACAAATACTCTAGGTATACGTATAGAAATTTTGTGAAAAATGGAATGAGGATTCAAATATAGCTATCTTTTGTGAATACACTTATATGATTTTATGTATTTAAGTTCTTAAAAGTGATTAAATACATTACTTATACAATATATGTATAAACATTATATGTCTTAAGTATTTATGTCAAATAACGTTACGTATAGTTATCGTTTTGAAAACTTAAGTTAGTAGTTTCAAAATACACATATAACTTGTTGTTATTAATATAAAATGAGGTATTAAAACATTCCTTAATCATGTTAAATATGTATATATACATATATATACACAAACGTATAATTATCATATATTGTATGGTTCGTGATATCATCGGTCAAACTAGACGGTCAAACGTTGTGTAAAACTCTTTTCGGAAATATCAGTCTCGACAATTTGGATTGCTTATCATGTTGGCAAGGTTTAAATTATGTAAATATTAATCTTATAAGTATAGAATGATCGAAAAAGTGCGGGTCGTTACAATGATAAATAGTGCATATCATTTGTTCATTCCATCTTGTTGTTACATCACATTTATTTTTCATCTTGTCGTCAAAATTAGTTGCTTTTGCTGAACTTAATGCCAGTCTTTGAAAATGCGTTGTTTTACCCTGTTGTGTACATAAGATAAACTGCAAACATATATACATATTTTTGAAGTTTGGTATATTACCCCACATTCAAAAATTATTAAAATCTAATAATAAAAGGTAGAAAATTATAAAAACTATTACAATATCAACATAAGTGTTAAATGTAGTAACATTACAAAAATAAAATAAATAAAACTAAATAAACTAGGGTTGATACTGATACCAGTAGGGGTTCCATGCATAACCATATGTGTTATAGAATGCTTCAGCTGGGTTATAAGTAGGATACGGTGGTTGGATCTCTATAGACAAGGGAGGAAATACGGGCTTTGGAGTAGGAATATAGTGTCTACCTATATGTTGGCAATGAGCTATGATGTGGTTTTGATGAACTTGCCAATCTTCAAATGCTCGATGTCTAGCATTTTCATACTCTTGTGAAGCTATAAACCTTTGCATTTCTGTCATTTCATTTCCCCCTCCCACATTACCTGGCTGTTGATTTCTTTCAACCCGTGGATGTCTTCCATTATATTGTACTGCGGCGTTATTTCACCTCTTCAAAACCTTAGCACCATGATATACATTTAAACCAATTGTATCGTGGGGTTCTGGTTCTTCGATTAATAATCCCCCCGACTTATATCCACATCGAGATACTCAGCAATTAATGTAATAAATATACCACCTCCTATTATACTGTGCGGTCTCATCCCCCTAACCATAGCTGATAAATAATAACCCACACAATAAGGTATACTTACAGTGCTTTGTGGGTCTCGAATACACATGTGGTAAAATAAATCTTGCTCATTTACCTTTTCCTTATTTTTACCTTGCTGTGTAATCGAGTTCGCTAGAAACCTATGGATTACTCTTAATTCAGCTCTATCAATATCAAGATAAGAGTAATTTCCCCCTTTAAATCGGTGATGGCTAGTCATTTGACTCCATACACCATGCGTATCAAAATTTTCATCAATCTTCCTACCATTTAATATCAACCCTCGACAATCGGCAGATGCTAGCTCCTCAGGCGTATATATACGTAAGGCCTGAGCCATGTCTGGCAGAGACATGTTGCGCATCAAACCTCCTAATAAAAATCTAATAAAAGTCCGATCGGTTAAACTAGCTACCCGATCATTTATTTCTATACTACACAATAATTCTTCACACCATACTTTATATACAGGTCTACGTATGTTGAATAATTGTACCCAATCGTTAAAAGTAGAATTACCATACCTCTGTGTAAGTAATTCTCTAATCCGTTCGCCTAATCCTACAGCTTCTAACGGTTCCCATTCTATTACCCTAGGTACTTCAACAGCTTTAGAATGAAGAGTGTGCAAGCTCCTTTGGTATTTTGGATAATCTATCCAACGTCTGTCTAATCTCAAGTTCAGGTGCAAATCTTCCACGTGCATATCTGAAAATGTCATAACTGGATGAGGTATATCTTGTTTGTAATAGTTATCAACATCTTGTTGTTCCGCATTCTCAGGAGGAGCAATGCGAGCTTGGGATGAAGATTCACCCCTTTCAGTCTGCAAAACACATCAAACACAATTTTTGTGCATCCAAATACGCATTAGTGTCAGCAAAATCATCAATCAAAATAATTACAATGACATGTTCAATTTATATCAAACTTATGCTCATTTTCATATTTTTATCAAATCTACACTTTTTCAAATAAGCATATACGAAAATGTTCGCCAAGTTCATAAGCATTCAACTCAAATAACATGTCAAAATAATCATTATTAGCAATTAAACAAGTTTTAAATGGCATTATCTCTCAAAAATCAAGTTCATGAATTTTAGACTTGAAAAAGTCCACTTTAATTCTCAAAAATCATGTTTAGGCTCAAAGTTTGGATCAATTAACTACCTAAACATGTTACAATACTTAATTTAGCAATAATTCATGACAAAAATCGGCCATAACCTGTTTATATCAAAAATCCCCAAATTTGCTCAAGAACACAAACCCTATATTACTCAAAATTTGAAGTTTAAGGCTTCTAATCATGTTAAATAGCATCAATCTAGGTTATACAAGCATAATACACAAGCAATTTAAGCACAATTACACTAAAAATCATCAAAATCGAATTGGGTATAAAATTTGCTCAGGAACACTAAATTTTTAGATTAAAGGGTGTTTTGGTGTAGAAATTTACCGTTTTTCTTGAGTAATTCCTTGATAACATTCTTCTCAACATGATTTTGTGAAAGATTTGATGAAAAACGGCCAAAAATTACGAATTTGAGAGTGTTTTTGTGTGTGTTTTTCGCAGTTTTGTGGGTGTTGGGGACTGTCTGATCTGTTCGGCCTTTTTATTTTTTTTTCTGGATTTTTGGTCCTCCGCGAGTCGCGGTGTTTAAACATTACAAACTCCGCAACTCGCGGTTTTTGCAAATTTTATTTTTTTTTTAATAAAAACCTTAACTTATAAAACAATTAATTAATTAATTTTAAAATTTTGTTTCCCTTGTTATTTAGGACGAGGTCGTTTCGGAACGATGTCCTAGTCCGTCCCTCGACAAAATTTTAAAATTTGTCAATTCAAAGCGCGATTTTAAAAGTAAAGATTTTTGGATTTTTTAATGTTTTTGGCATACTTTAATTCAATAAGATTAAAAATAATGATAATAAAAGTTCTCGTACCTCCCTCGGGTAAAGCAATTTCGGTTCAATGACCTAGTCTTCATTGACCTAATTTAACTCATGACGAATTTTTGAAATATTTTGGGTTGATTGATTAAAGATATTTATACCTTAAGAATAAACGTTAAATTTCGCAGTGATGTAATAAATTTTTGTATGATATCAAAAATTTCGGTCGCAAGACCTAATTTTATCGAATACCAATTTAATACTTTATAGCGAACAAATTAGCGTTTATTATCAAAAGGTTAAAAATAAAAATAAAAAGTGTACAAACTTACCTGTGAAATATATTTCTTAGTGATATGCTCTAGCCCACTCATAAGATAGTCGGACTAATTGATTTTTCATGGCTACATAGGCGTAACCTCGAGCATTTAATGTTTTTTCTTCTAAACATATGAACGGTCCATCTCTGCATAAAGTAACAAATTCGGTGTTTGAATAAGTTTGATTATTTGAACATTTACCTTCGTGTGACCATTTTTCGCATTTGTGACATCTTTCAAGGTGTCGTGCTCTTCTTTTCGATGCGGATTTTGATTTTCCTTTACCAAATTGTAACTTATTATCTTCGCATCTGGATTCTTTTCTTACTCCGTCCAATTTACCTCTGATTAATGATACCAGTTCACTCGAAAGTGTGTCATTATTACGTTTAGTAATCAAAGCGTGTAGCATTAGACCATGGTTTAGTTCACAGGATGTCTTCATTTCGTAAAAACCTAAAAAAAATAAAAATTTAGAATGGGGGGAGAAGACTAGTTCTTTAGGGTCTGCTAGGGAAAGACCATTCGGGTTCCATTTTCGAGAACTACACGAAAATAGAAAATCTAACTTTAACAGAAATACATATTATCCTTTAAAGACTTGATTCTCCCCACACTTAGTTAGCTGTGGTATCGAAATTGTGATTAACTTCGTTGTCAACTTCCATCGGACTATCTATGTAGTGTTTAACTCTGTGACCATTAACCTTAAATTCAATCCCATTTGAATTTATTAATTCTACTGTTCCGTATGGAAAAACTCTTTTGACTATGAATGGTCCAGACCATCTTGATTTCAATTTTCCAGGAAATAGCTTGAATCGTGAATTGAAAAGAAGAACTCTGTCTCCTTCTTTAAATTCTTTTGAACTTCGGATTCTTTTATCATGCCATTTCTTCGTTCTTTCTTTATAGATTAACGAATTTTCGTATGCTTCATGTCTTAATTCTACTAATTCGTTTAATTGACTTAACCGTAGACGTCCAGCCTCATGTAAATCAAGATTACATGTCTTCAAAGCCCAAAATGCTTTGTGTTCAATTTCTACTGGAAGATGACATGCTTTTCCGTAAACGAGTCTAAAAGGTGTGGTTCCAATTGGAGTTTTGTAGGCTGTTCTAAAAGCCCAGAGTGCATCCTCCAATTTTATGGACCATTCCTTCGAATTTGATCCTACGATTTTCTCTAAAATACGTTTTAAAGCTCGGTTGGTATTTTCAACTTGTCCACTTGTTTGTAGATGATATGCGGTGGACATTTTATGAGTTACTCCATATCTTTTGAGAACTTTCTCAAGTTGATTATTACATAAATGAGTTCCCCGATCACTTATTAAAGCTTTCGGTGTTCCAAACCTTGCAAAAAGACGTTTTAAAAAGTTGACTACAACTCGTGCATCGTTAGTTGGGAGTGCTTGTGCTTCCGCCCATTTAGATACATAATCAATGGCTACAAGAATGTAGAGATTATTATGAGATTTCGGAAATGGACCCATAAATTCAATACCCCAAACGTCAAATACTTCACATACTTGAATGACATTTTGTGGCATTTCATCACGTTGACTTATTTTTCCGGCCCTTTGACATACATCACAGGATTTGCAAAGAAGGTGTGCGTCTTTGTAAATTGTAGGCCAATAGAATCCAGCATCATAAACTTTTCTTGCTGTTAGTTGAGGCCCATAATGTCCTCCTGTTGGTCCTGTGTGACAATGCTTTAAGATTTTACTAGCTTCATTTCCGAATACACATCGGCGTATTATTCCATCGGGACAACTTTTAAACAAATGTGGATCTTCCCAGAAATAGTGTTTTATATCGCTAAAGAATTTCTTTCGTTTTTGGAACGACAATCCTTTCTCAAGGAATCCACAAACTAAGTAGTTTGCATAGTCTGCAAACCATGGTATTTCATTATAATCTATCTTCAATAGATATTCATCAGGAAAGTTGTCTTGTATGGCCGATTCATTTAGAACTTCTAATTCGGAATTTTCAAGACGAGAAAGATGATCAGAGGCGAGATTTTCTGCTCCTTTTTTATCTCGGATTTCAATATCGAACTCTTGTAAGAGTAAGATCCAACGGATTAATCTTGGTTTAGCATCTTGTTTCGAAAATAGGTATCTAAGAGCAGAATGGTCGGTATAGACCACCGTTTTTGCTAGAACGAGATATGAACGAAATTTGTCAAAAGCAAAGACAATAGCAAGGAGTTCTTTTTCAATAGTTGTTTAGTTCGTTTGTGCTCCTTGTAACGTCTTACTAGCATAATATATAGGTTGAAATCGTTTTTCAATCATTTGTCCTAAAACGGCTCCCATTGCAAAATCACTTGCATCGCACATTAGTTCAAACGGTAGATTCCAATTTGGTGTTATCATGATCGGCGCATTAGTGAGTTTCTCTTTAAGAATATTAAAAGATTTGATACATTCATCTGAAAAGATGAATGGAGCATCCTTTTCTAGGAGTTTATTCATAGGAGTGGCAATTTTAGAAAAATCTTTTATGAAACGTCGGTAAAAACCGGCATGCCCTAGAAAACTCCTAACTCCTCTAACATTGGTGGGATGTGGAAGTTTAGCAATTACATCTACTTTAGCTCTATCCACTTCAATTCCTTCCTTTGAAATTTTATGACCAAGAACGATGCCTTCTTTAACCATGAAATGGCATTTCTCCCAATTAAGTACTAGATTTGATTGTTCGCATCTAATAAGTATTCGTTCAAGATTAACTAGACATGATTCAAATGTATCACCGAAGACTGAAAAGTCATCCATGAAAACTTCCATGCATTCTTCTATCATGTCATGAAAAATCGCCATCATGCACCTTTGAAAGGTTGCAGGGGCGTTGCAGAGTCTAAATGGCATGTGTTTGTAAGCAAAAGTACCATAAGGGCACGTGAATGTGGTTTTCTCTTGGTCCTCGGGAACTATTGGAATTTGAAAATATCCGGAAAAACCATCTAGAAAACAATAGTAACTGTTTCCGGCTAATCTTTCCAACATTTGATCAATAAAAGGTAAGGGAAAGTGATCTTTTCTGGTGGCATCATTTAATTTTCTATAATTAATACATACACGCCATCCTGTTACAGTCCTAGTAGGAATAAGCTCATTTTTCTCATTTGTGATGACAGTCATGCCACCCTTCTTAGGTACGCATTGAACTGGGCTTACCCATGGTCTATCAGAAATTGGATAAATTAAACCTGCATCAAGCAGTTTAATAATTTCTTTCTTAACTACATCTTGCATATTAGGATTTAGTCTTCGTTGGCGTTGCACATACGTTTTATGACCTTCTTCCATAAGGATTTTATGTGTGCAATACGAAGGACTTATTCCTTTAATATCATGAATTTTCCATGCAATAGCTGGTTTATGAGTTTCAATACAGAAATGAGTTGAGATTTCTCATTTTCAGTAAGAGAAGACGATATTTTTACAAGTAATTCAGATTCACCATGTAAATAAGCGTATTTCAAATGGTTTGGAAGTGGCTTTAACTCTAATGTCGGAGGTTCTTCTATCGATGATTTATATCGATATCTGTCTTCTTCTTTTAGCATTTGAATTTCTTCTGTTGTTGGTTCATATCCATTAGCCATTAGTGCAGCTAACATTTCAGTTTCATCAATTGGTTCAGTTCCTTCTCCTAAAGAACATTCTCCTGTTCCTTGTAATTCTGAAAATTCTTCTAACAATTCTACATGTGAATCTATAGTTTGAATATAATAGCATGTATCATCTGCAGATTGCGGTTGTTGCATTGCTCTATCAACTGAAAAGGTAACACTCTCTTCCTCTATACTTAGGGTCAGTTTCTTACCAAACACGTCTATCATTGCTTTAGCCGTGTTTAAGAATGGTCTTCCTAATATGAGAGGAACTTGAGAATCTTCTTCCATGTCCAGAATAACAAAATCTACTGGAAATACTAAAGTACCAACTTAAACTAGCATGTTCTCCATTATCCCTCTAGGATATTTTATTGATCGATCGGCTAGTTGTATGCTTATTCGTGTTGGTTTTAATTCTCCAAGGTCTAGTTTAGTGTATAGTGAATACGACATTAAATTTATACTAGCACCTAAGTCTGCCAATGCTTCTATTGAACTAAGACTACCCAGAAAACATGAAATTGTGAAACTTCCTGGAACTGATAGTTTTTCTGGTATCTTATTCAACAGCATTGCTGAACAATTAGCATTCATAGTAACGGCCGAGAGTTCTTCCATTTTCTTTCTATTCGATATTAGATCTTTCAGAAATTTAGCATATCTAGGCATTCCTGAAATTACATCAATGAAAGGAAGATTGACATTTATTTGTTTAAACATATCTAAGAATTTGGATTGCTTGGCTTCAAGTTTCTCTTTTTTCATTTTACTCGGGTAAGAAAGTGGTGGTTGGTATGGTTTAACATAAGGTTTAGCTTTAACTGTGTTATCTTCATTAACCTTTTCAACTACCGGTTCTTTTTCCTTATCTTGTTCAGGTTGTGGTTCTTGTGGAGTAGGAATAGCGTCCTCAGAAATTACAGGTATTTCAGGTGGTTTAAGTGTAATACCACTTCTTGTGGTAATGGCTTTAGCTGTTTCATTCCGGTGGTTAGCATTTGTATCACTAGGTAAACTTTCCGGTTTTCTTTCACCTATTAACCTTGCTAGGTTACTTACTTCTTGTTCCAAATTTTGAATAGAAGCGTGTTGATTTCTAAATGCTTGAGCATTTTGTTCATTAGTTTGTTTCTGAGATGTGAAAAACTGCGTTTGAGTTTCAACTAGCTTCGTCATCATATCTTCTAAATTCGGCTTTTTATCATCGGTTTGTGGTGGTTTGTTTTGAAAATTAGGTCTTTGCTGATTGTAAGTATTATTGGATACTTGTTGATTGCTAGGACCTTGTTGGTTGTTGTATGGAACATTTCGGTTATAATTCTGGTTTTGATTGTAAATCGGTCTTGGCGGTTGATAATTATTCTGATAATTATTTCCAGGCCTTTGGTTTATGTATGAAATATTCTCTCTTTGTTCCATTGTTAATTTAATACTGAGACAATCTTTTGTCAAATGTGGTCCTCCACACTGCTCACAACTAATTCGTATTGAGTGTATATCCTTAGTCATCTTTTCCATTCGTCTCTCGATAGCATCTATCTTTGCAGAAATGGAATCTAAGTCATGGCTAGAATAGGCTCTAGCTGCTTTAGATGATCTAACGATATCTTTTTCTTGGTGCCACTCATGTGAGTGGGAAGCAGTGTTATCAATAATTTTGTAAGCATCAGTTTCCGTTTTCTTCATAATAGAACCACCAGCTGCTATATCGATGTCTTTCCTTGTAGTGATGTCGCATCCTTGGTAGAATATTTGTACTATTTGACAAGTGTCTAAACCATGTTGCGGACATCCTCTTAATAACTTTCCAAATCTTGTCCACGCCTCATATAGAGTTTCATTTAGTTTCTGTGTGAACGTAACAATTTCTCCTTGAAGTCTTACGGCTTTAGATGCCGGAAAGAATTGTTTAAGAAAATTTTCAACTAAAACGTCCCATGTATCAATCGCCCCTTCAGGTAACGATTCCAACCAATCTTTGGCTTCTCCCTTTAAAGTCCAGGGAAATAACATGAGATATATCTGTTCATCCTCAACTTCTCGGATTTGAAATAGTGTGCAGATCCTATTAAAGGTACGAAGATGTTCGTTTGGATCTTCCTTCGGCGCACCACTAAATTGGCATTGATTAGTCACCATATGTAGAATTTGTCCTTTGATTTCATAATCTGGCGCATTAATGTCTGGATGAGTAATTGCGTGACCTTGGCCAGTGCGTTTAGCTCGCATTCGGTCTTCCATACTTAGAGGTTCCAGATTTTCCATAATTGAATTCGTTGAATCTGAATCACTAGAGGATTCTGATTTAATGGTTCGTTCCTCCACAATCTATGTTTCAATGATTGGTGGTTCCGGAGGAAAAATTAATGGTTCAGGATCTATGAATCGTCCCTGAATATTCTCCGGATTCTCAATTGTGAGGTCGGGTTCAAAAAATGGATTATCGGAAATTTGAATTGGAGTACTTGGTCGACTGGATGACGATTCTAAAGAAAAATCAACGGCGACAATATTAGCTAGATGTCTTGATCGAGTTACAGGTGGTGAACGTACAAAAGATGGTGAACGTCTTGCTCGGTGCATTCACTGAATATCATATTAGTTTTTAAAAGGAAAGAAAAATTATATAAGTTATCCAATTAATAGACTTTTCTGATTTTGCCCACGTTTCGAATAGCCAAAAGATGCAGCAGAGGGGCAGGATTCGTTTGGTCTCAATATAATTGAGTACTGTTTGGCTCTAATAACCCGGTCCACGTACAAATCCAACTATTACTACGAACCAGAAAATTTTGATGTCTATCAATTTAACCACTTAAAATAAATTTTCGTAATTTTAAGAAATTTAGAGAAGAAGTAGAATAAATTCTAAGTCCTAAAACTAGAATGTCGAGAAATAAGAAAGAAAAAGAGCGCGTCGAAAAAGGTCGAAAAAGAAAAAGGTTTGAAAAATAAAAGGTGTCGAAAAATAAGAAAGAAAAAGAGTGACTATAAAACTTTTAAAACACTCGACTAACCTAAACTTATTACTATCACTAACTTAAAATTAAAATTGCAAATTGAGATTATTAATTGGAGTGATAATTGATACATAGGTAAAAGGCGTCGAAAAATAAAAATAAGAAAGTAGTGCGTCGAAACTTAAGAAGGAACTAAAAACTAAAAGTTGCGTCTAAAAATATTAAGGCTTACAAGTAAAACTATATCTCAAATGGCAATAACTTAAAAAGGTACTAAAACTTAAAAAGGCATCGCAAAATTCTAAAGCACCTAAATCTTAGTCTAAAGAGAAAGCTCTTAAGGGATTTTATGGCAAATCCTAAAAATCTAGAAGTAAAAATAACTATGGCAAAAACTATATTTAAAACTAAATACGAGCGAAAAATATAACAAATTACGCTAAAACAATTAAAAAGGGACAAAATATAAAAATATACTAAAAGTTGTAAAAAGTACAATTTTTATAAAAATATTATTTTTATATTATTTATTTAATAAAACTATTAATTTTATAATTTAATTAAACTAATTAAACAAAATAATAACTTAAATTAACTAATTAAAAACTAAAAACCTAATTAGGGTTTTAAATAAAATAATAATAATAATAATTACTCCGTAATGATGCTGATTAGGGTTTTGGACATGCGTGTCAGGGTGGCTCCGCGAGTCGCGTGACACGTAGCTGGAAAACTCTGCAAGTCGCGGGGTTTGTAAATTCAAACGTGTACTAGGCTTTACTTCGACAGGTTCCGTTTTTAATATATATATATATATATATATATATATATATATATATATATATTTATTTTCTGTTTAAATATTTATATAAAATATTTATAAAAACTAAATAAAAGTTATATTTTTTTAAAAATAAGATACTTTATAATTTTATAAAAATCTTAAAAATAGATTTATATATATATATATATATATATATATATATATATATATATATATATATATATATATATATATATATATATATATATATATATTTTTTTTCGTTTTTTTCGGTTTTTTTTATGTTTTTAAATAAACACAAAATATTTAAATAAAACTTATATTTTTATAAAATAAAAATAATGAAACTTTATAAAACTTAAATATTTAACAAACTCTTAAAAATATTTATATTTTTGTTTTTCTTTTTATATTTTCGAATATTTAAAACGTATTTTTACAAAAGCGTATTTTTTATAAAAGTAAACTAAAAATAATTTTTTTTTATATTAGCGTTGCGCTTCCGGCGTTTAAGATAGATTTTGAATCCCCGGCAGCGGCGCCAAAAATACTTGATAGTTAAAGCTAAGGGGTATAAAATACTATTAAATTTTACAAGAAAATACTATTAAATACGATACAATTTTACACAAGATATTTATTTATTTATAGAATGGATATACTTAAACCTTGCTACAACACTTATAGGCAGTGTACCTAATCGTACAGTAGTGTAGTTTTTAGTAAGTCCGGTTCGTTCCACAGGGAAAATTCTTTAACCAAAGCTTAACGCTATATTAGTTTTAATTTATAAAAATACAAATATATATATAAGTAATATTATTATTATAAAGGGGGTTTTTACCGTTTAATGACCGGTTTGTCGATTTTTAAAACTTTAATCGCAGTTAAAACCTAATGTAAAATATTAAAAATAAATATAACTTAATTTAAAGCGTAAAGTAAATAACGATAATGAAATTGCGATAAATAAAAGTGCGATAAAATAAAATTGCGATAATTAAAAAGTACGATAATTAAAAGTGCAATTAAATACAATGACAATAAATAAAAGTGCGATAATTAGAAGTGCAATTAAATGTAAAATAAAGGAAATTAAATATGAAATAAAATAATTATGCTTATTTAAACTTCCGTAATCATGATGTTTGACGTGTTGATTTTAGTTTTATGCCCATGGGTTAATTGTCCTTTGTCCTAGATTATTCAATATGTCCGTCTGGTTTTTGTCCATAACAGTCCATCAGTCATAAATATAAAATGCGAGTATCCTCGTCAAATTATCCTTATACCCGAAGTCAAATATTTCAACTAATTGGGGACTTAAACTGTAACAAGGTTTTAATACTTTGTTTAATAATTACACCAGGTTATCGACTGCGTGTAACCCAAGGTTTTAATACTTTGTTATCAATTATGCCAAGTGTCCTTGTACATAATTTCACCCCTGTTTTAATAATTCTAGTGACTATTAATCTATTCCCGTGTCCGGTTAAATGAACGATTATTCGTACATTTAAATATCCCGCCCATCGTGTCCGATTGAGTGTATATGGTTATTTATAGGGACGTCCAATTATAAATCTGTATATTAAAATTAACAAACTATCATTTAGTTAAACAAATATAAAGCCCATTAATAGCCCATAGTCTAATTTCCACAAGTGTCGTTCTTTTGTCCAAACCCCAATTATGGTACAAAGCCCAATTACCCAATTTTAGTAATTAGCCCAACATCATGATTACTTCGTTTTAAATAAGCATAATAATAACTTAGCTACGAGACATTAAATTAAAAAGGTTGAACATAACTTACAATGATTAAAAATAGCATAGCGTTACACGGACAGAATTTCGACTAACACCCTTACAACATTCGCTAACATACCCTTATTATTAGGATTTAAAATTAAAATTAAAATTAAAATATAAATATATATATATAATTTACGTATGATGAAGAAGGAAAAAGATATGTTTTACGTTCAGAATGCGCTGGCTTTTATAGGCATTTTTGTCCAGGGTCTCTCCGCGAGTCGCGGGATTTTTCCACTACAAACTCCGCAACTCGCGGAGTTTGCTTTTACAGCTCACACAAGTTTGGATCTTCTTTGCCGACGGTTTATTATATAAATATAATATATATATAATTTATATAATTAATTATATATTATATTATATTTATATACATAGTTAACTTGTAATTTTTAGTCCGTTGCGTCGAGCGTTGAGAGTTGACTTTGGTCCCGGTTCTGGATTTTCGAACGTCCTTGCGTACAATTTAATATCTTGTACTTTGCGTTTTGAATCTTGTACTCTTGTAATTTCGAGACGTTTCTTATCAATAATTGGAACCTCTTTGATTGTATTTTGTACTTTTGAGCTTTTTGGTCGTTTGCGTCTTCAATTTGTCGAATCTGTCTTTTGTCTTCACCTTTTATTATTTAAACGAATATCACTTGTAAATAGAACAATTGCAACTAAAAGCTTATCTTTCTTGAGGAATAATGCTATGAAATATATGTTCATTTTTAGCATTATCATCCAGCGTGACTACGGCAAAAAGTTAAACCTCTATCTCTATCTTTTGTGATAGCTTCACTCATACGCTTCACATAATCAAATCGTTTTATCTATAGTAATCAAAAATGATAAAACTCTATTTATCGACTCCTATTCGTCATGAAAACATTCTTATTGTTATACATGATGACTTCGATCAAATTTCGGGGACGAAATTTCTTTAACGGGTAGGTACTGTGATGACCCAGAAATTTTCGACCAAATTTAAACTAAATCTTTATATGGTTTCGACATGATAAGCAAAGTTTATTAAATTGAATTTCAAAATTTTTGAACTATTTTATGAAATCATTTGACCTTTGACTGTTCTCGACGATTCACGAACAATTGTTTGTAAATAAATATGTATATATAAATATAAATATAAGTATATATAATGAATTGAAACTATAGAATACAGTTTAATCATCTGAATTAAATATGTAAAATAATATATAGAATAATTAAGTTATTATTAATATATATATATATATATATATATATATATATATATATATATATATATATATATATATATATATATATATATATATATATATATATATATATATATATATATATATATATATATATATATATTATGAATTTATATAAGATAATTATATATATAAATGATTCCTATTAATTATTATGTTGAAACATGTATAAATATTAAATATTCAATAAATGATATCATATAAGATATGATGTAATTATTAAATACTACATAATTAATAAATTATAATATTAATATATTAAATATAATTACAAGTTAAAAATATAGTTATATTGCTATTATTATTATTATTATTATTTCATTATTAATATTAATATTAATGATAATATTAATATCAGTATTATATCATTATATATAATATATAGATATGAAATTCGATACATTTTATTTGTTATAATATTATTAATACTAATATTATTGTTATCATTATTAATATCATTATTATTAGAATTAGTAGAAGAATTATGATTTTGGTTATTATTATAGTTATCATTGTTATTAATTATTATTAATCTTATTATTATCATTAAAATTATCATTATCATTTTTATTATTATTAGTATTATCATTACTATTATTATTTTTAGTATCTGTATCAATAATATTATGATTATTATTAATATTATTAATATTACTAATTAGTATTATTATCATTATTAATATAATTATTATTATTAATTGTATTATTGTTATTATTATATTAATTATTAATATATATTAAATATAAAATATATTATACAGATGATTCCAAATTCGTTTAATATCGTGATCAACTTTTGATATTTTTGTTTCTATCTGTAAATTGTTTCTAGCCAGTTTTCAATCCATAATTCAAGGAAAATTCGTTACAAATCACGATCACACTTTATTTATTTTTCTTTATATTTTGTTTTCTATCAAAATCCTGTTTGTATGTTGCTACGCGTCCAAATCAACTCCAATTGTAGACAAATTGATCATATCAGTAGTACTAGCTCAAATTATTCGAATTATATCTTTATATATAGCTATTCCCTCTTGTAAATCGAGGACTAAAAACAAATTTACAGAAAATTGATAAAACTCCTCTGTTCTTGACCATTTTATCCATAGCCCGAATTCTTATCAAATCCCAAAATGTATAAATGTAGTTCTGTCAGAAATCCCTCACTTAAACTCCCTGTAAAGTATCAACTCTCAATTGTTCTTATCGAGTACGAATTTGGAGGTCAAAATCTTAAATCAAAAAGTCAAACGTTGTGCTCTTGGTGAAATTCGAATTGGTTTTTACGTTTTAAGTTCAATTGATAGCTTATAAAGTTTTTAGGAAGGATTTAAGAACTATTTTATTCAATAATCGTTAGCTAAAACTGTTTAGATTTTTAAAACACGATTTGAGTTCATCGAGTTCATCCGAGGGCTGTCTGCAGTTCAAATGTCTTTTGTGTTCTCTATTAAGACAAATCAACTACGATGGGAAGTTTCTAATTCGTTTACATGTCCTAATTCAAAAGTTAATCCTCGTTGTTATGATTATTAACTGGTTTGATCGATTGAATTTTTGGAGAAGAGAAAGAAAGAAATAGGAATATAGATACGGGTTATATATAAATTGAAATGGATAAATAACAGAATGATAATAACGGAGCAATGGTTAAGAGGAGTGTCGGGTTAGTGGGAGGTCACGGGTTCGAGCTCGGGCGTGGGCATCTTTATTCTTTTTGGGAAATCTTTGTGAGGTAGTTTTTCTCACTATTATTTATCATTATTATTATTATTATCATTATTATTATTATTATTATTATTATTATTATTATTATTATTATTATTATTATTATTATTATTATTATTATTATTATTATTATTATTATTATTATTATTATTATTATTATTATTATTATTATTATTATTATTATTATTATTGTTATTATTATTAGAATTATAATTCTTATCATTATTATTATTATGATTTTGATTATTATAATTATTATTAGTATTATAATTACTAATATTATTATTATTACTAGTAAAATTATTAACAAGCAAATTTTGTTATTATCATAATTATAATTACAATTATAATTATTAATATTATGGTTAAGTTAATTATTAGTATTACTATAATAGTGCAATTACATATTATTATCACTTAAATAAGCGTTATTGTCATAACTATAATTATTATTATCATCATAAATATTACTATTAAGATTGTTATTATTATTGCCACTAATATTATTATAGGTATTATTATTAGTTTCATTAAAATTAACACTTGTATCATGTTATAATTAATAGTATTATTAATATTATTATTACTCGTATTATAATTATTATTATTATTAGTATTATAATTATCATTATAAGTACCATAATCATTATTATGATTATTATCGTTATAAGTATTATTAGTTATATTATCATAAGTATTATTATTATGTAATTACTAAAATTATTATCATAATTATCATTAACAGAAAATTAATATTTTCACATTTCTTATCATTAATACCATTATTATTACCATTAATAGAATTAATAACATTTTTATCTTATTAATAATATTAAGTATTATAATTATTATCATTTTTACCACTATTAATATTATTTTGGGTATTATTATAACTACTATTATTAATATACAAATGATATATATATATATATATATATATATATATATATATATATATATATATATATATATATATATATTAAAAATATATTTAATACATATAACATAACAAAAATTAATATTTTATATAACAAAATGACTATATGAAGCATATATATATTATTAATATAAAAAGGATATAACTAATAAATTTATATATATATATATATATATATATATATATATATATATATATATATATATATATATATATATATATATATATATATATATATATATATATATTTGTGATTACAACTATGTATATTAATAAATATATATACTTAATATAGGTTCGTGAATCTGAGGCCAGCCTTGCATTGTTCAATGTCTTCAAATGTATTTTTACTACAAAATACAGTATTGTGAGTTTCATTACTCCCTTTATATATATATTTTTGGGACTGAGAATACATGCGCTGCTTTTATAAATGTTTGACGAAATAGACACAAGTACTCAAAACTACATTCTATGGTTGGATTATTAAACCGAATATCACCTCTTTTAGCTTGGTAACCTAAGAATTAGGCAGGTGAGATGTTCTGTTCCTAATTGATGTGAATCTTAAAGATAGATCTATTGGGCCTAACAACCCCCATTCAGGTTATGGATGGCTTTAGTACTTCGAGATTATTATTATTATACAGATGAGAGGTTCTGTTTGAGGATATTCTATGCATTAAAGTTAATGTTGGTTACCAGGTGTTCAATCCATATGAATGATTTTATCTTTATGCAGACGAGAGGTTCTACTTATAAATATAAAATCTTGTGGTGTATTAAAATTATGGAAATGATCGGTTATGATAAACTAATGAACTCACCAACCTTTTGGTTGATAATTTAAAGCATGTTTATTCTCAGGATTGAAAGAAATCTTTCGCTGTGCATTTGCTCAATTTAAAGATATTACTTGGAGTCATTCATGAGATATTTCAAAAGACGTTGCATTCGAGTCGTTGAGTTCAGTAAAGATTATGATTAAGTAAATGACAGATTAGATCATTTATAGTTGGATATTAGGAAATGGTATGCATGCTTGTCAACTTTTGATGTAATGAAAGTTGTCTTTTAAAACGAATGCAATGTTTGTAAAATGTATCATATAGAGGTCAAATACCTCGCAATGTAATCATATGTTATTGTATTCGTTCTTATAGATTAGGACGGGTATTTACATGAGACGACCCGTCCTAATCCATAAGGACGAATACAATAACATATGATTTTATTGCGAGGTATTTGACCTCTATATGATACATTTTATAAACATTGCATTAGTTTTTAAAAGATAAACTTTCATTTCATCAAAAGTTGACATGCATGCATACCATTTCATAATATCCAAACTATAAATGACCTAATCTGTCATCTACTTAGTAATAATCTTTATTGAACTCAACGACTTGAATGCAACGTCTTTTGAAATATGCCATGTATGACTCCAAGTAATATCTTTAAAATGAGCAAATGCACAGCGGAAGATTTCTTTAATACCTGAGAATAAACATGCTTTAAAGTGTCAACCAAAAGGTTGGTGAGTTCGTAGGTTTATCGTAATCAATCATTTCCATATTTTAATATACCACAAGATTTTCATTTCCATTTCTCATAAACATCATCTCATATAAGACATTTTGCACTGCATAGAGATAAAAATCATTCATATGGTGAGCACCTGGTAACCGACCTTAACAAGATGTATATAGAATATCCCCATCATTCTGGAACTCCCTTTGGACATGATAAATTCGAAGTACTAAAGCATCCGGTACTTTGGATGGGGCTTGTTGGGCCCAATAGATCTATCTTTAGGATTCACGTCAATTAGGGTGTCTGTTCCCTAATTCTTAGATTACCAGACTAAAAAGGGGCATATTCGGTTTAATAATCCAGCCATAGAATGTAGTTTTAAGTACTTGTGTCTATTTCGTCAAACATTTATAAAGCAGCGCATCTATTCTCAGTTTCAAAAATATATATTGCAAAAGCATTTAAAAAGGGAGCAAATGAGACTCACAATACGATATTTTTATAGTAAAAATATGCATACGACGAAACTGAACAATGCATGGTTGGCCTCGGATTCACGAACCTATATCAATTATATATATTGATACATTGTAAACGAACAAATTTAAATATATTATTATTAGTGTTATAATTGTTATTTTAATAATTTATGTGTTTCATTATTAACTTAAATATATTTATTTTATATAAAATTTGTAAAGTATTAATATAGTTTTATTAAGTATATTTTTATATAATTAACTTTTATTGTAATAATAATAATATTAATAGTAATATTGGTAATGATAATAATATAGTTTTTATAAAAAATAATAATAATGATACTAGTAATAATGATAATAATTATAATATAATGATAATGATAATGATAATAATAATACTAATAATGATAATTATAGTAATAATAATGATGATAATATTAATAATAATACTTATCTTAATAATAATAATAATAATAATAATAATAATAATAATAATAATAATAATAATAATAATAATAATAATAATAATAATAATAATAATAATAATAATAATACTAGAAATGATAGTTTTATATAAAATGAGAGTTAAAAGTGACAATTTTAATAATAATGATACTACTAATATTATTCTTAAAATCATGTTAATACTAATGATAATAATAATAATAATAATAATAATAATAATAATAATAATAATAATAATAATAATAATAACTATGATAATAATAACTTTACTACTAATGATAATAATATTAATTGTATTAATGTACTACTAGTAACAATTTACTTAATTAATAATAACAATAATAATTATAATAATAATAATTATTAATAGTTAATACTTTTATTAGAAATAATAATAATAATAATAATAATAATAATAATAATAATAATAATAATAATAATAATAATAATAATAATAATAATAGAAATAATTTTAGAGTACAACCTTTGAAGAAAGGGGCTTTAAAAATAAAACGCCACTGCCTAGACTCTAACCCGTGACCTCTTGCTAACCCGAACACTCCCTAGACCATAGCTCTGCTACTCCCTTATCAGTTTTATGTTCGAATTTAATAATATATAACCCGAAGAGATAGCAGTCCATGTTACAGCCCAATTGTAAATCCATTTAAATTATAAACGGCCCAATACAATGGCCTGTTATTTGATTGATGGATCATGCAGCCCAAAAGCATACTAACCAAGCCCAATCTTTATTTAATTGGTACGTGAATAAAAAAAATCAGAAAAACGTAATAGTGCCGCTGTAGCAGAAAATATAAACAATACGGTATCATCTTCTTAACATCATCAACCCTAATTATCATTATCATCTAAACACACGAGAATCATCATCACTCATCATCGCCGTTTATCATCATCATTCAACATCATCACTCATCATCGCCATTTATCATCATCATTCATCATCATCGTTCGGCAACAATAAAACACTAATAGATGCACATATAGCTCAAAACAAAGGGTGATGGGTTACATCAGTAGTTTAATTGGTGTTTTGCATCAAAAGTCGAGCATTAGCTGTGGCAGTAGATTTGTAGCAACAAGGTGGGTTTTTGAGGGTAGTATAATCGGTCATAATTAGTGAAAATAGTCTGCAGCAAAGGTGTTTGGTTGGTGTTTGCACAACAAATAATAGCACTAATATATTTCGGTTTAAAAAAAAATGTGGTCTTGGGGTGGCGATGATTTGCACAATAACCAGGAATAGCAATAGCTGAAGAGACAAGTGTAGCAGCGGTACAGGTATGTGGGTTGAGGAAGATGACGGCTGTGGGTGATGATTTTCATAGTTCGATGGTGATTTCGTTTGTAATGGTTTCTAAGGTGGCTGTGACATGATCACGGTAGGAATCAATAAACAAAACGGCAGCAGCACTAGTTCTATTATTGTTGTAGTGTTCGATTGGGATTACAACAGGAAATAAATAAACAGATGGTGATGCTTGGGTTAGGATGGCGGGTGGTAGTTATCGAAAACATAAACATGAAATCAAGAAAATAGAAGTGGTTTGAGGTGGTTTTCGAAGGTGGTGTCTAAAGGTGGTGGTTTTTAGTGGTGGTGTTGGGTTTTGATGGGTTGGAGAAACAGAACAATAAGCAATCGGTGATGGTGGTTTGTGAGGTTTGTTCTTGGTCAGACCAAAACAAGTAACGAAAAGAATAGAAGAGTATATATATATATATATATATATATATATATATATATATATATATATATATATATATATATATATATATATATATATATATGATGGTGGTACACGGTGGTGGAAGGTGGTTGTAGTGGTGGTGCAAGGTGGTAATTCACGAGGGGAAGGGTGGAAGTTCAATGTAGTTCTCGGTGGAAGGTGTTTGATTTATGTTTGTGTAGGTGTGTATGTAATTGTATGGATATGCATATGTATTAAATATTCTCTCATGATTTTTAAAGGTGAGGAAGACAACACACATAGTATCTCACCTAATTAACATGCACAGTTAGCCATCAGGTATATATGTATATTCTTATATATGTGGAATATATAATAGATAGTGGAGGACAACCCTAGTACAACCATAAAATCACAGACTCAATCAATTATAACTATATAATATAATAATGTAACTAATAATAAACGTGCATCAAACTTAATATCTTACCGACAGTTTTCACGGACCGAAATATCGTACTCCGTTGTTAATTCAGTGGCAGATAAAAAGTCTTCAAAAAAATCCCATATTTTTAAATTACATAGTTTTATTTATTTTGGTCATTATGGTATAAAATTTGATCATTAATTTATTAAATAAAAATTACATCAACTGTCCCTCTCAATTCTGAGAAAAAATATAAAAAGTTCTAAAATTTAACAAACAGCTCCTAAATACATTTTTAATAAGTCTATAATTTATGGAACTCATTTTCAGATCACCGTTTATTTTAAAATCATATAAGTTTGAATTTAGTTTGCTTAATATCAATCAAAACATCAAACGAGTATTACAATCATTTAATATTTATTTTTTTTACCATACTTTATTTATATATAGTTATGTTGTAAATAATAATTATTATAATATTCTATTTTTTTATTTTATTTTACATAATTCGTTTTAATAACAACAACATATAATGTTTCGAATTATATTTCTAATTATATATATATATATATATATATATATATATATATATATATATATATTCACACATAACTATTTACAAATAGTGGTTCGTGAATCGCCGGGAATGGTCAAGGTCAATGCATTTATGAAAAATAGTTCCAACATTTTGAGAATTGGTTCAATAGACTTTGCTTATCGTGTCGGAATCATTATAAGATTAAGTTTAAATTTGATCGGAAATTTTCGGGTCGTCACAGCCATAAGGCCATGGCACACAGTGTGACAACCTGGAAATTTCTGACTAAATTTAAACTTAATCTTTATATGTTTCCGACACGATAAGCAAAGTCTGTAATATTAAAATCTCAAAAACTTTAAACTGTGTTCATGTATTCATTTACCCTTCGACTGCTCTCGACGATTCATAAACAATTAATTGTAAATAGATATGTGTGTATGTATATACAAATAATAATTTGAAATATAATTTGAAATATTATATGTTATTGTCATAAAAAAAATTAATAAAGTAAAAATAGGATATTATAATAATTAGTATTTAAAATATATCTCTATATATAAATAAAGTATATTAAAAATAAATATTAAATGATTTTAATACTCGTTTGATGTTTTGATTGATATTAAGCAAGTTAAATTCAAACTTATGTAATTTTAAAATAAACGGTGATACGAAAATGAGTTCTATAAATTTTAGGCTTATTAAAAATGTATTTAGGAACTATTTGTTAAGTTTTAACACTTTTTATATTTTACTCAGAATTGAGAGGGACAATTGATGTAATTTTTATTTAACAAATTAAGGATCGAATTTTATACCATAATGACCAAAATAAATAAATATAGTTAATCTAAAAATTTAGGATTTTTCCGAAGACTTTTATCCGCCACAATTTATCAACGGGGCACGAAACATTACCCGTAAAAACTGTCGGCAGGGTATTAATTAATCATACCCGTGAATGTGTGACTATTGGTGTTCTTTTATCAACTTGTAATTAATATATATATACATATATACATATACAAAGTGTGCATGATAGGACACCCTCACCACTACCACAATCTCCCATCTTTGAACACCTCCTGCAATAGTCTCCCTTCACCACCATCGGAGCAACCTCCACCATCAAGATCATCGTAAAACATCCAACAAAAACCACCCTAGTTGCTGCTACAAACGAGAGTTGTGCTACATATTATACGCTTTCTGTTTCATACGGGAACAACCTCCCACCACCGTGAGACCACCGAATGCCATAGCCACCACAACACCACCTTGAACCACCCTCATCGTCCCCCCTCTCTCTTATTCTTCTTTTCTCTCTCTCTCTCTTATGTGACTCACAATTAAAAAAAAACTGCCTAGCATGTTACCGTTTCTATTGAGGGAAAACGATCACCACCACCACCACCACCACCTAAAACTAATGATTGAGACCATTATTTTGTTGCTGTATATTTTTTTCTGACCAAACAAACCCCTCCAGTTGCTGCTACTGTATATTATGTTTCTTGTTTAGTTCGCAAATAACCACCGGAACCTCCATCAACAACCCGTCACTAAACCCACCATGTTTACTGTCGATTGCGACTTCTACAATTCGTTTATTCCTGTTTACAGCCTCAAGCCACTGTTGCTTGCTTTTTATTTTCAAATTCCACCACACGCTGTTGTTGTTTGTATCTCGATTTGATGATGACGGTGAGGTGAAGAGATTGATAATGATGTTATAAAGATGATGGTATTATTATGTTGAAGAGGTTGATGGTGAAAGGAATCGAAGATGATGATACACGTATATGATAATGAAGGAGATGATAGTGATAATAATTGATACTGGAACAATGATGATTAAGTTTATGTTGATAATAGATCACGAATAGGTGATAACAGAATGATGGTGATTGTAGCGAGATAGTGATGATCATAATGATAACGAGGATGATAACGATGAAGATGATGGATATGATAGGAAGATCGACGATGATATGAGCAGAAGCTTGTCTGGTTCTTGTTCGAATTTATCAAAAACACCACGCAAAGTAAACCTGTAGTTTCTGTTGTTCGGGTTATAAAAATAAAAGGGAGAAATCGACTACTGCTTCTTTTGGGCCAGTAGGGTTTTAAACGGATATGCATCTTGGACTATTTTGGTATTAGGCCCTTCTATTTTCCTTTAATTGGACTTCAAATCAAGTTTTTCCTATCAAGCCCAACAAATTTAGCCTACTTCTATTTTGGTATGAATTATATTACTATCATTATGATTCATATTATTATTATTATTATTATTATTATTATTATTATTATTATTATTATTATTATTATTATTATTATTATTATTATTATTATTATTATTATTATTATTATTATTATTATTATTATTATAATAATTATTATTAGTATTATCATTAAGATTATTAGTATAATCGTTATTATTAAAATCAACATTTTAATTAAAACTATGATTATTATTGAAATTATTATTAGTAATAAGATTATTATTACTATTATAATTATAATTATAATTATTATTATTATTATTATTATTATTATTATTATTATTATTATTATTATTATTATTAGAATTATTATTATTATTGTCATTATTTTTAACATTATTATTATTATGATTAATAAAATATAAAGATTATTGATACAAATATTATTATGAAAATGATTAACAATACAATTAAGTTACAATTTAATGAATTATTAATATTATTATTATCATTACTATATTATTATTATAATAACAAATAAATATTATTTATATAAATAAATATATTTATTACATATATCATATCTATAAAAATATTAATTACTATTTTTTTATAAAATATTATTATTATATAATATTAATTAAGTTACATATAATATATATTTTAATATAATCATAATCATATATATAATAATTAACTTCAACACACTATATGATATTTTTGAGCATTAAAATGTAATATCTATCATAAATGACAAACGTTATTAAACACTTTAATAAGAATCTAATAAATAAATATTAAGTATTTATTTAAAATATATAAAATAGATATAATTGAATTATTTATTAGATATAATATTAATATATAAATTTGTTTAAATGTTATCATAAGTATTAATATATATACAAATGACATAGGTTCGTGAATTCGAGGCCAACCCTGCACTTGTTCAGTGCCGTCATTTGCATTAATGCTACGAAATACAGTATTATGAGTTCATTTGATTCCCTTTTACTCTTTACATTTTTGGGACTGAGAATACATGCGCTGTTTTTACAACTGCTTTATTAAATGCCTTTGAAATCTATATTTTTGAACGGAGATGCTTTTATAAATGTTTGACGAGATAGACACAAGCAAAACATTCCTCGAATGAATTATTATGCAGACAGAAGTTCTGTAGATTATTATAGAATTAGTTGGACGTTATAATTGCCACTAATTGTTGTGAATATTTTCCCCTGATTATTATTGTTTGGTAACCTAAGAATTAGAAACGGGTATGACCCTAATTCACGCGAATCCTAAAGGTAGCTACCGGGTTTAACACCCCAACCCAGAATGTTCACTAGACGGAATAGCTAGTGGCGTGGTGTTTAGTACTTCGAAGTTTATATATTATACATGCGAGATGTTCTGTTTTGGGGATATTATTGATGCGTATTATATGTTAAGGTTGGTTACCATGTTGAGCAATGAAATCGAAATGAATGTTATGTATCGAGAGAATGATTTTTATACACAGGTTATGTGTATTAGTTTTATGCACGAGATATGTGCACGATTATTTAAAAATTGCGAGGCAACCTACGGGGGAGAAAAGGATACGAACCTACTCTGCTAAGCATTATGAAAAATGGTTTTGTACACGAGATAGGTGTACTGTATTTAAATCTTGTGGTCTATCAAACTGATGAATTTTATTGTTTATGATAAACTTATGAACTCACCAACCTTTTGGTTGACACTTTAAAGCATGTTTATTCTCAAGTATGAAAGAAATCTTCCGCTGTGCATTTGCTCATTTTAGAGATATTACTTGGAGTCATTCATGACTTATTTCAAAAGACGTTGCATTCGAGTCATTGAGTTCATCAAGATTATTATTAAGTCAATTATAGTTGGATATATTATGAAATGGTATGCATGCCGTCAACTTTCGATTTAATGAAAGTGTGTCTTTTAAAAACGAATGCAATGTTTGTAAAATGTATCATATAGAGGTCAAGTACCTCGCGATGTAACTAAATGTAATGTATTCGTACAGATGGTTTAAGATGGGTCATTAAAGTTGGTATCAGAGCGGTGGTCTTAGCGAACCAGGTCTTGCATTAGTGTGTCTAACTGATAGTTGTTTAGATGCATTAGTGGGTCTGGACTTCGACCGTGTCTGCATGTCAAAAGTTTTGCTTATCATTTTGTGTCAAAAATTACCTGCTTATCATCCTTAAAGTCTAGACACATCTTACTGCATTGATTGCATGAATAGTGTATAGACAAGATTCGTATCTTAGCGTATTTGCTAATTCATATCTTAGCGTATCTGTTACTGTAAACTTTGCCTGACATATTCCGTAAATACCTCCGTAATCTACGAAATCTTTTGCTCTCTATATATAGATATTTTATGTAATTAGAATACCATCCGATAGCCAGAAATCATTCATATCGAAAAATCCTTTACTCAATCTTATGAAATGGAACTCGTCACTAGTTCAAGTTCTTCGGAACCCGACAGCTATTCCGACATGGATGTTCACCTAAGCTTTGGAAGCAACGTTACCAGAATGAATCAACCAATCAGCAATCCCTAATTCATCTGATGGGTTCGTAGTAGACTTAATCAATGGAGACGCGAAGAAGGCGATCCCTTCCACCAACCGAATTCATCTCTTGGTGAAGAACCTGAAGCACTCACCGGCGAACCAATTCGAAACACCATTTTCACCCTCATTCCCCGGATAGCTCGCCATGATTATATACTATCTCAAATTCTAAATCTTATTCATCCGCTCGTTCCGACCAACAATCATCCCGGAATAATATAAGAAGTGAACGAACTTAGCGCTCGAGTAATCAATTTGGAGAATATGATGCAAAACTTACCAGCTTCAGCAACATCACCAGCACCAACCGTACCACCAACATCAACACCAGTACCACCAACAACCCAAGTTTCAACATCACACACCTCAACATCTCATTATGTACCTCGATCATAATCATCGTTTTACGAATCGATCGACATCCGACATGATGATTATGTAATCTCTAATGTTTTAGAGATTATGTACTCTAGATTTAACCGTAAATCAAATGAGTTTAATATCATATTGACTCATTAAATCCATGATTACATCTGAAGAAGATATATATGTATATATGTTTTCATAAAGATTGTAATTAAAAATTCTTTGGTACAAACTATTAATGATGAGAATATTTTAACGGGTAGGTAATACCCAAGAAATATTTAGATTTCACATTAATAAGTTACACTGTACATTCTTCCAATCTGATTCAACAGTCATTTACTATCCTACTTACATCCACAAATATACGTATCCGTTCACCGTAGAATAACCATTTTCAATCAATTTCATATTTGGATTTTGACCTATCAGAATCCAACAAGTGGCATAATGAAGAAAACATTGGACAAAAATAAAATTTGTTAGAAACAAACAAATTAACTATGAGAAATTCTGTTAAGAAACCACGCTAACAAATTCTTAGCTAACTGTTCCTAGCTAACTGTTAATTCCTTATTATATTTATTTATCGCAATTTTAATTCTCGCAATTTTTTTATCGTCATTTATTTTCTGTTATTTATTTTACGAACTTTATTTATCGTCATTTAAATACTGTTATTTACGCATTTTAAATATCGGGACACGTATACAAGGTTTTGACATATCATATCGACACATCTATATATATTATTTGGAATAACCATAGACACTCTATATGCAGTAATGCTCGAGTTAGCTATACAGGGTTGAGGTTGATTCTCAAATAATATATATACTTTGAGTTGTGATAGAGTCTGAGACATGTATACAATGGGTCACGATACGTATTAATTAATTCAAATATTATATATTAAACTATATATGAATTATTGAATTGCTAACTGTGGACTACCAACATTGGACAATTAAAATGAATTAAAATATTGATTATAACGTATGAAACTAAACAATTCTTCAAGTTTGCCACTTGATTTCATCTTAAACCTCATTTGTATCTTGACAATTCCCATCTGCGTTCAAACCTTCCACGAATCTTGAAAACACCTCAATCGAAAGGATGATCTAACCACACGTTATCTACGAAAGGGAGAATTTATGCATATGGGCATACACCTGGAAAACTCTTGGAATCTAAGTAGAAGTTATGATTCCTTGGCGTTGTTATTACCGAAAATAACATTGCAATTCCTCTCCAAATTAGCCAATTTTGTCACAGCTCCAATAAATCAACTTCGACTTTCATTCGGATTAGCCTTATTATAACCCTGATATATAAGTTGCCTTTCGTCATCGTTACCGGGGAACTATTTATATTCCATCACTTTAGCAGTAAACTTACCAGCAACTTCATTACTCATTGACTTAAGTCTCTCAAAAAAATCATTATATTCGTTCATTAAAACCCTATCATATACTCATCGACATCTTGTAACGATAGTTTCCATACCAAATACCGAGAAGCATTAATCATTAATTCTCAAATTTTGCAGCGTTCCTACATCAACAGTTATATATCAATATATAACGTATATCTTCTGGACTAATGAATTTCAATTCGGAATCTCTGAATTCCTGAAAAGCATTCTAACTTACGAATCAGAACTTTAAATTTTGAAAAAGCTGAATGAAGCAAAAGAAACTGTAGACAACCGTAACAGTCAAAAGTTTGATGATAAAGAATAGTGTGTTGGCAAAGCTCAGAAAAAGGAAAGGTTTGGAATTGGAAAACGGATTGAGCAAACCATGAAGGAGGCTGTGGAAAAATCACAAAGACTAAACCTGCCTTCAAAGAATCCAAATGATTCAGTATCTACTGAAGTCATTAACGAATACCTTGCTCCTGACTCTACACTTTTACAGACAAATCTTCTTCATCATCCATCAATATTATAAATTCTAAGATATCATCGTATCTTTCATTATAAATATCCTCGATATTTCTGAAGATATTTTCATAACTATTCTTATCTGAAATCATTTATCCCTTTGCACTATCAGTATTACATCATAAAGGAAACTGTTTAGTTTCTATATTCTGTAAACCTTCGAGTTTAAATTATGAATGTTTTTGAAGTAGTGTTGGGAACTGAAGCATGAGTTAGTATAATATAATGACACTTGATCAACGTGATTATATTATAGTAAGTCATGCTGAGTTTCTAATGAAGCGTGATGATTCACAGACCATAACGTCATCATGTACCATGTTACACGACTCTTACATTCTACCTAATCTCCAAACATATCGAGAACATATCTTACTGATAGTTCTATCTTTTCTCTTGAATTCTGGTAATTTAACAAGTCAGATCGTGCTATTACAATATCTCTCTTAGAACGTTAGTCATGTTCATTTGAAACTTCATACTTACAAATTTTGGACCATTATTCGCTTGACTTAAAGTCGGGAAGAGAAAACAAAAGGATGGAACTCCAAAATATAAGGGAAAAGAAGGGAGTAGATTTATAGTGAAATATCCGACAGAGCAATCGAAACAGATTATCGCATTTAATCAAAGAAGATTGTAATTTTCTTAATTACCGAGGAATCAAATCTTATTACG